>NW_026782005.1:0-98092 GCF_031769215.1 Ylistrum balloti | reverse complement strand
TCCCCTATATATCCCACAGTTATGTGTCCCCTACATAAGTTTTACTATCATATCCCACAGTTATGTGTCCCCTACATAAGTTTTATAATCATATCCCACAGTTATGTGTCCCCAACATATCCCACAGTTATGTGTCCCCTACATAAGTTTTACTATCATATCTCACAGTTATGTGTCCCCTACATATCCCACAGTTATGTGTCCCCTACATAAGTTTTACTATCATATCTCACAGTTATGTGTCCCCTACATAAGTTTTACTATCATATCCCACAGTTATGTGTCCCCTACATAAGTTTTATAATCATATCCCACAGTTATGTGTCCCCAACATATCCCACAGTTATGTGTCCCCTACATAAGTTTTACTATCATATCTCACAGTTATGTGTCCCCTACATATCCCACAGTTATGTGTCCCCTACATAAGTTTTACTATCATATCTCACAGTTATGTGTCCCCTACATATCCCACAGTTATGTGTCCCCTACATAAGTTTTACTATCATATCCCACAGTTATGTGTCCCCTACATAAGTTTTACTATCATATCTCACAGTTATGTGTCCTCTACATAAGTTTTACTATCATATCTCACAGTTATGTGTCCCCTACATATCCCACAGTTATGTGTCCCCTACATAAGTTTTACTATCATATCCCACAGTTATGTGTCCCCTACATAAGTTTTACTATCATATCTCACAGTTATGTGTCCCCTACATAAGTTTTACTATCATATCCCACAGTTATGTGTCCCCTACATAAGTTTTACTATCATATCCCACAGTTATGTGTCCCCTACATAAGTTTTACTATCATATCTCACAGTTATGTGTCCCCTACATAAGTTTTACTATCATATCTCACAGTTATGTGTCCCCTACATATCCCACAGTTATGTGTCCCCTACATAAGTTTTACTATCATATCCCACAGTTATGTGTCCCCTACATAAGTTTTACTATCATATCTCACAGTTATGTGTCCCCTACATAAGTTTTACTATCATATCTCACAGTTATGTGTCCCCTACATATCCCACAGTTATGTGTCCCCTACATCAGTTTTACTATCATATCTCACAGTTATGTGTCCCCTACATATCCCACAGTTATGTGTCCCCAACATAAGTTTTACTATCATATCTCACAGTTATGTGTCCCCTACATGAGTTTTACTATCATATCCCACAGTTATGTGTCCCCTACATATCCCACAGTTATGTGTCCCCTACATAAGTTTTACTATCATATCCCACAGTTATGTGTCCCCTACATAAGTTTTATAATCATATCCCACAGTTATGTGTCCCCTACATATCCCACAGTTATGTGTCCCCTACATAAGTTTTACTATCATATCTCACAGTTATGTGTCCCCTACATATCCCACAGTTATGTGTCCCCTACATACGTTTTCCTATCATATCCCACAGTTATGTGTCCCCTACATAAGTTTTACTATCATATCTCACAGTTATGTGTCCCCTACATAAGTTTTACTATCATATCTCACAGTTATGTGTCCCCTACATAAGTTTTACTATCATATCTCACAGTTATGTGTCCCCTACATATCCCACAGTTACGTGTCCCCTACATAAGTTTTACTATCATATCCCACAGTTATGTGTCCCCTACATAAGTTTTACTATCATATCCCACAGTTATGTGTCCCCTACATAAGTTTTACTATCATATCCCACAGTTATGTGTCCCCTACATAAGTTTTACTATCATATCCCACAGTTATGTGTCCCCTACATAAGTTTTACTATCATATCCCACAGTTATGTGTCCCCTACATAAGTTTTACTATCATATCTCACAGTTATGTGTCCCCTACATAAGTTTTACTATCATATCTCACAGTTATGTGTCCCCTACATAAGTTTTACTATCATATCTCACAGTTATGTGTCCCCTACATATCCCACAGTTACGTGTCCCCTACATAAGTTTTACTATCATATCCCACAGTTATGTGTCCCCTACATAAGTTTTACTATCACATCCCACAGTTATATGTCCTCTACATAATTTTTACTATCATATCTCACAGTTATGTGTCCCCTACATATCCCACAGTTATGTGTCCCCTACATAAGTTTTACTATCATATCTCACAGTTATGTGTCCCCTACATAAGTTTTACTATCATATCTCACAGTTATGTGTCCCCTACATAATTTTTACTATCATATCTCACAGTTATGTGTCCCCTACATATCCCACAGTTATGTGTCCCCTACATAAGTTTTACTATCATATCTCACAGTTATGTGTCCCCTACATATCCCACAGTTATGTGTCCCCTACATAAGTTTAACTATCATATCCCACAGTTATGTGTCCCCTACATAAGTTTTACTATCATATCCCACAGTTATGTGTCCCCTACATAAGTTTTACTATCATATCTCACAGTTATGTTTCCCCTACATATCCCACAGTTATGTGTCCCCTACATAAGTTTTACTATCATATCCCACAGTTATGTGTCCCCTACATAAGTTTTACGATCATATCCCACAGTTATGTGTCCCCTACATAAGTTTTACGATCATATCCCACAGTTATGTGTCCCCTACATAAGTTTTACTATCATATCCCACAGTTATGTGTCCCCTACATAAGTTTTACTATCATATCCCACAGTTATGTGTCCCCTACATAAGTTTTACTATCATATCCCGCAGTTATGTGTCCCCTACATATCCCACAGTTATGTGTCCCCTACATAAGTTTTACTATCATATCTCACAGTTATGTGTCCCCTACATACGTTTTACTGTCATATCCCGTAGTTATGTGTCCCCTACATAAGTTTTACTATCATATCTCACAGTTATGTGTCCCCTACATATCCCACAGTTATGTGTCCCCTACATAAGTTTTACTATCATATCCCACAGTTATGTGTCCCCTACATAAGTTTTACTATCATATCTCACAGTTATGTGTCCCCTACATATCCCACAGTTATGTGTCCCCTACATAAGTTTTACTATCATATCCCATAGTTATGTGTCCCCTCCATAAGTTTTACTATCATATCTCACAGTTATGTGTCCCCTACATATCCCACAGTTATGTGTCCCCTACATATCCCACAGTTATGTGTCCCCTACATAAGTTTTACTATCATATCCCACAGTTATGTGTCCCTATCATATCTATGTGTCATAAGTTTTACTATCATATCTCACAGTTATGTGTCCCCTACATAAGTTTTACTATCATATCTCACAGTTATGTGTCCCCTACATATCCCACAGTTATGTGTCCCCTACATAAGTTTTACTATCATATCTCACAGTTATGTGTCCCCTACATAAGTTTTACTATCATATCTCACAGTTATGTGTCCCCTACATATTTTACCCACAGTTATGTGTCCCCTACATTTTACTATCATATCTCACAGTTATGTGTCCCCTACATATCCCACAGTTATGTGTCCCCTACATATCCCACAGTTATGTGTCCCCTACATAAGTTTTACTATCATATCTCACAGTTATGTGTCCCCTACATAAGTTTTACTATCATATCCCACAGTTATGTGTCCCCTACATAAGTTTTACTATCATATCCCACAGTTATGTGTCCCCTACAGTTATGTGTCCCCTACATAAGTTTTACTATCATATCTCACAGTTATGTGTCCCCTACATATTTTACTATCATATCACAGTTATGTGTCCCCTACATAAGTTTTACTATCATATCTCACAGTTATGTGTCCCCTACATAAGTTTTACTATCATATCCCACAGTTATGTGTCCCCTACATAAGTTTTACTATCATATCTCACAGTTATGTGTCCCCTACATAAGTTTTACTATCATATCTCACAGTTATGTGTCCCCTACATATCACACAGTTATGTGTCCCCTACATAAGTTTGTGTCCCCTACATATCATCATATCTCAAGTTATGTGTCCCCTACATAAGTTTTACTATCATATCCACAGTTATGTGTCCCCTACATATTTTACTATCATCCCACAGTTATGTGTCCCCTACATATCCCACAGTTTGTGTCCCCTACATAAGTTTTACTATCATATCCCACAGTTATGTGTCCCCTACATAAGTTTTACTATCATATCCCACAGTTATGTGTCCCCTACATAAGTTTTACTATCATATCTCACAGTTATGTGTCACATATCCCACAGTTATGTGTCCCCTACATAAGTTTTACTATCATATCTCACAGTTATGTGTCCCCTCATATCTCCCACAGTTATGTGTCCCCTACATAAGTTTTACATCATATCCCACAGTTATGTGTCCCCTACATAAGTTTTACTATCATATCCCACAGTTATGTGTCCCCTACATAAGTTTTACTATCATATCCCACAGTTATGTGTCCCCTACATAAGTTTTACTATCATATCCCACAGTTATGTGTCCCCTACATAAGTTTTACTATCATATCTCACAGTTATGTGTCCCCTACATAAGTTTGTGTCCCCTACATAAGTTTTACTATCATATCTCACAGTTATGTGTCCCCTACATATCCCACAGTTATGTGTCCCCTACATAAGTTTTACTATCATATCGCACAGTTATGTGTCCCCTACATAAGTTTTATTATGTGTCCCCTACATAAGTTTTACTATCATATCCCACAGTTATGTGTCCCCTACATAAGTTTTACTATCATATCTCACAGTTATGTGTCCCCTACATAAGTTTTACTATCATATCCCACAGTTATGTGTCCCCTACATATTTTACCCACAGTTATGTGTCCCCTACAGTTATGTGTCCCCCTACATAAGTTTTACTATCATATCCCACAGTTATGTGTCCCCTACATAAGTTTTACTATCATATCTCACAGTTATGTGTCCCCTACATAAGTTTTACTATCATATCCCACAGTTATGTGTCCCCTACATAAGTTTTACTATCATATCACACAGTTATGTGTCCCCTACATATCCCACAGTTATGTGTCCCCTACATAAGTTTTACTATCATATTCCACAGTTATGTGTCCCCTACATAAGTTTTACTATCATATCCCACAGTTATGTGTCCCCTACATAAGTTTTACTATCATATCTCACAGTTATGTGTCCCCTACATAAGTTTTATTGTCATATCCCGCAGTTATGTGTCCCCTACATAAGTTTTACTATCATATCCCACAGTTATGTGTCCCCTACATAAGTTTTACTATCATATCCCACAGTTATGTGTCCCCTACATAAGTTTTACTATCATATCCCACAGTTATGTGTCCCCTACATAAGTTTTACTATCATATCCCACAGTTATGTGTCCCCTACATAAGTTTTACTATCATATCCCACAGTTATGTGTCCCCTACATAATTTTTACTATCATATCTCACAGTTATGTGTCCCCTACATATCCCACAGTTATGTGTCCCCTACATAAGTTTTACTACAGTTATGTGTCCCCTATATCCCACAGTTATGTGTCCCCTACATAAGTTTTACTATCATATCCACAGTTATGTGTCCCCTACATAAGTTTTACTATCATATTCCACAGTTATGTGTCCCCTACATAAGTTTTACTATCATATCCCACAGTTATGTGTCCCCTACATAAGTTTTACTATCATATCCCACAGTTATGTGTCCCCTACATAAGTTTTACTATCATATCTCACAGTTATGTGTCCCCTACATATCCCACAGTTATGTGTCCCCTACATAAGTTTTACTATCATATCCCACAGTTATGTGTCCCCTACATAAGTTTTACTATCATATCCCACAGTTATGTGTCCCCTACATAAGTTTTACTATCATATCCCACAGTTATGTGTCCCCTACATAAGTTTTACTATCATATCCCACAGTTATGTGTCCCCTACATAAGTTTTACTATCATATCTCACAGTTATGTGTCCCCTACATATCCCACAGTTATGTGTCCCCTACATAAGTTTTACTATGTGTCATATCTCATATCACATAAGTTTTACTATCATATCTCACAGTTATGTGTCCCCTACATATTTTACTATCATATCACAGTTATGTGTCCCCTAAATAAGTTTTACGATCATATCCCTCAGTTATGTGTCCCCTACATAAGTTTTACTATCATATCCCACAGTTATGTGTCCCCTACATAAGTTTTACTATCATATCTCACAGTTATGTGTCCCCTACATAAGTTTTACTATCATATCTCACAGTTATGTGTCCCCTACATATCCCACAGTTATGTGTCCCCTACATAAGTTTTACTATCATATCTCACAGTTATGTGTCCCCTACATAAGTTTTACTATCATATCTCACAGTTATGTGTCCCCTACATATCCCACAGTTATGTGTCCCCTACATAAGTTTTACTATCATATCCCACAGTTATGTGTCCCCTACATAAGTTTTACTATCATATCTCACAGTTATGTGTCCCCTACATATCCCACAGTTATGTGTCCCCTACATAAGTTTTATTATCATATCTCACAGTTATGTGTCCCCTACATATCCCACAGTTATGTGTCCCCTACATAAGTTTTACTATCATATCTCACAGTTATGTGTCCCCTACATATCCCACAGTTATGTGTCCCCTACATATCCCACAGTTATGTGTCCCCTACATATCCCACAGTTATGTGTCCCCTACATAAGTTTTACTATCATATCTTATCTCACAGTTATGTGTCCCCTACATATCCACAGTTATGTGTCCCCTACATAAGTTTTACTATCATATCCCACAGTTATGTGTCCCCTACATATCTCACAGTTATGTGTCCCCTACATATCCCACAGTTATGTGTCCCCTACATAAGTTTTACTATCATATCCCGTAGTTATGTGTCCCCTACATAAGTTTTACTATCATATCTCACAGTTATGTGTCCCCTACATATGTGTCCCCTACATAAGTTTTACTATCATATCTCACAGTTATGTGTCCCCTACATATCCCACAGTTATGTGTCCCCTACATAAGTTTTACTATCATATCTCTCAGTTTTGTGTCCCCTCCATATCCCACAGTTATGTGTCCCCTACATAAGTTTTACTATCATATCCCACAGTTATGTGTCCCCTACATAAGTTTTACTATCATAACTCACAGTTATGTGTCCCCTACATAAGTTTTACTATCATATCTCACAGTTATGTGTCCCCTACATATCCCACAGTTATGTGTCCCCTACATAAGTTTTACTATCATATCCCACAGTTATGTGTCCCCTACATAAGTTTTACTATCATATCTCACAGTTATGTGTCCCCTATATATCCCACAGTTATGTGTCCCCTACATAAGTTTTACTATCATATCCCACAGTTATGTGTCCCCTACATAAGTTTTACTATCATATCCCACAGTTATGTGTCCCCTACATAAGTTTTACTATCATATCTCACAGTTATGTGTCCCCTACATAAGTTTTACTATCATATCTCACAGTTATGTGTCCCCTACATATTATGTGTCCCACAGTTATGTGTCCCCTACATAAGTTTTACTATCATATCTCACAGTTATGTGTCCCCTACATAAGTTTTACTATCATATCTCACAGTTATGTGTCCCCTACATATCCCACAGTTATGTGTCCCCTACATAAGTTTTACTATCATATCCCACAGTTATGTGTCCCCTACATAAGTTTTACTATCATATCCCACAGTTATGTGTCCCCTACATAAGTTTTATTATCATATCTCACAGTTATGTGTCCCCTACATATCCCACAGTTATGTGTCCCCTACATAAGTTTTACTATCATATCCCACAGTTATGTGTCCCCTACATAAGTTTTACTATCATATCTCACAGTTATGTGTCCCCTACATATCCCACAGTTATGTGTCCCCTACATAAGTTTTACTATCATATCTCACAGTTATGTGTCCCCTACATATCCCACAGTTATGTGTCCCCTACATAAGTTTTACTATCATATCTCACAGTTATGTGTCCCCTACATATCCCACAGTTATGTGTCCCCTACATAAGTTTTACTATCATATCCCACAGTTATGTGTCCCCTACATAAGTTTTACTATCATATCTCACAGTTATGTGTCCCCTACATAAGTTTTACTATCATATCTCACAGTTATGTGTCCCCTACATATCCCACAGTTATGTGTCCCCTACATAAGTTTTACTATCATATACCCATAGTAAGTTATGATGTCATGATGGCTGCTAGAACTTTCGATATTTTACAATTTCATTTTAGAATTAATCATTCTGTTATTATTGTGTTCATCAATGTTTCCCTCATAGAACTCTTCTTTTTTATATTTGTGATTAAAGAATTATTTTGGTAATATGAATTATTTTATTTCTTTCTCTGTTTAATGCATAGATATCTATTTGTGACGGACTCCCATCTGTACGTTCTCCGAGAGATCACCACCCGTAAAGGCATGGCTCACATCCAGGCACGACGCGCACTTGGCAGCATCGTCAAAATTACATCAAAAAAGAGACATCCTGAACTGATCACGTTTAAATACGGGTGTACAGAGGACGATAACTCTATAACCGTGTCAGACTTGGAACGATTCCTAATTCCAAAGGCAGGAGAGGCAACTAAAGTGATAAAAACACAAATAATGAAAGTGCTTGATGCGCTTGAGCGGTGATAATGATAAGCTTACAATTGTGTTGTTGATTGACGTGCTTGAGCAGTGATAATTAGTGGTTAACAGTTTGTTTTTGGTTGATATGGTTGACTGGTCAAAATGACTGGCTAACAGTTCTATCCTTGACTGATATGGTTGAGCAATTACAAATGTATGGTTGATCGGTTTCCATGATTGGCTAATGGTTCCATTATTGATTGATATGGTTGGGTGATCACAATGATATGGTTGATCAGTCACAATAATTGGGTTACAGTCCAGTTATTGATTAAGTGAGAGTTCATTTGGAAGAATTAGAGGATATTTTGGTTATATTTGGGGATTAAATTTCAGCATATGATGATTCCAAAAATTGGAGGCGGTCTGAATGATGAATATATGTTTTTTGAATGAGAAATTTTTGAAATAGTAATGAATATTCAACATTCAGAATGATGACTTTGATGTAGATTTTCAAAATTTATGATTATCAAAAAAGTCCAGTATTGCTATAATTTTTTTTTCTTCATTGCTACTTGCCTTAACTTTTGGGAAGTTCACTGATTCGTAGAGTTTACTGAGAAATTCTGATTCGTAGAGTTTACAGAGAAGTTCTGATTCGTAGCGTTTACAGAGAAGTTCTGATTCGTAGAGTTTACAGAGAAGTTCTGATTCGTAGAGTTTACAGAGAAGTTCTGATTCGTAGCGTTTACAGAGAAATTCTGATTCATAGAGGTTACAGAGAAGTTCTGATTTGTAGAGTTTACAGAGAAGTTCTGATTCATAGAGGTTACAGAGAAGTTCTGATTCGTAGCGTTTACAGAGAAGTTCTGATTCGTAGAGTTTACAGAGAAGTTCTGATTCGTAGAGGTTACAGAGAAGTTCTGATTCGTAGAGTTTACAGAGAAGTTCTGATTCGTAGCGTTTACAGAGAAGTTCTGATTCGTAGAGTTTACAGAGAAGTTCTGATTCGTAGCGTTTACAGAGAAATTCTGATTCGTAGAGTTTACAGAGAAGTTCTGATTCGTAGCGTTTACAGAGAAATTCTGATTCGTAGAGTTTACAGAGAAGTTCTGATTCGTAGAGGTTACAGAGAAGTTCTGATTCGTAGAGTTTACAGAGAAGTTCTGATTCGTAGCGTTTACAGAGAAGTTCTGATTCGTAGAGTATACAGAGAAGTTCTGATTCGTAGCGTTTACAGAGAAATTCTGATTCGTAGAGTTTACAGAGAAGTTCTGATTCGTAGAGTTTACAGAGAAGTTCTGATTCGTAGAGTTTACAGAAAAGTTCTGATGCTATATTATTATAATGATGTAAAGGTTGATGCTTTCGATGGGTTTTGTATTTTCGCTACAGTTGAATGAAGATAAAATGCTAATGAAACTTCACCTGTTTCATTACTGACATGAATAATTCATCTTATTTATCTTCATTAAGTGAAATGGTGAAAATTTGACCCATTTAAAACATTAACCTTTACAGCACATTATACCCAATATATGGGATAAGATTGTTGAGTGTCCTGACATGAAAGTGTTATATTATAATCTGTCCCTGTATGTGCAATATCATTAGAAGGAAAATGAAAGTAGTGTGTAAGATGTTTGATTTTAATGCAATACCTCATAAATATGCCAAATTCAGTTGACTAGTTTCAAGCCTTTAGAAATTTCAAAATTAGAAATTGTAAATCAAGACATTTTTAGTTTTGTCTTGTTGAAGTTTCATTTTTTAAAGAGGCTGTAAGGTAGTATACTAAAATTTAATGTCATGCTTTGTTAACTTATAAATATCTGATTAATTTGTTTTGGATTGAAAATATTGTGTATGTTGTAACAGAGACTGTTTGAGTAACTGGTTTTGTTTTTAGTCTGGAAACTACAGTTACTGACTTTGAACTTTGAACTGTGGATGTAAAATCTGTGATATGAAAATTCTGAATTAATGCACCTTGGTTTGAAAGACTGAAGTAAGTTATTAAAGCCTCTGATAACTGTTTTTTTTTTTAATGAAAATTCAACCTTATATTACCTGATTTAGCTGAGTTTGACCTAATAATATTGAGTGATTAAGGTAAGTTGACCTCTGACCTTGTATTGTCTGATGGAGGCAAGTTTAACCGCTGACCTTTTATAAGTGATTCTGGTAAAATGACCTTTGACCTTATAATTTGTAAATGAGGTAAGTATTATCGAAGTAAGTTGACCTCTGCCTTTGTATTTCTGATGGAGGCAAGTTTAACCTCTGACCTTTCATAAGTTATTTTGATAAGTTGACCTCTGACCTTATAGTTTGTAATTAAGGTAAGTTGCCCTCTGTCTTGGTATTTTCTGACCTTTGATGACCTTTTTAGAATCATCTAAAAGATATCAATTAAGGTATGCATTCATTATGAAACATTTCAATGCTCTATTAACAATGTATTATTTGTTTTGTTTGTCAAGTGAAATATAAATAAAAATTGTGTATTTAATGCATAGAATTTTCACACATTTGGCAAAATAAGTGTCACTTGATTTACTCCAAGTCTGAGTATTTCTTCATTTGATAACTACAGATTCCTGGGGAACAAAGCATTAAATATTGATCTTGTGTAATTTTACTGTTTTAGTTTGTGACTATTAGTTGCTATTTAAGTTGTGATTCATAAAATGAATTAATATAAAATGGTATTTGAAATTTTAACAAGTGTGGATATTATGAAATGAGTAAAATCATTGCTGAAAATGTTTTATGAAAGAGACGGAAAATTCACAGATATAAACCATAGTTACAGTTTAACCTTGTTATCTCAAACTTGATGGAAAACTTGGAGACATAAACCGTAGTTACAGTTTAACCTTGTTATCTCAAACTTGATGGAAAACTTGGAGACATAAACCGTAGTTACAGTTCAACCTTGTTATCTCAAACTTGGCGGAAATCTTGGAGACATAAACCATAGTTACAGTTGAACCTTGTTATCTCAAACTTGGAGATAACTGAGTACTGAACATAAGTGAGTTTAAATGTTTTGTGTAAAGTCAAGCAGGGACCGACAATATACTTTTAATTAAATGGTGTTTTTGAGTCATACAAGTTCAAGATTACAAGGTTCAACTACTGTATTGGGGAGAATGTAACAGGTGTTGTAATAGGAAATCGAAGATTTTGTTTCGGATGAAATTGACACATTAACCAGATTTTTCACTGTTTTGTTTGGGATAAGTAGGATAAAATTGACATTTTAACAGGATTTTTCACTGTTTTGTTTGGTATAAGTAGGATAAAATTGACATTTTAACAGGATTTTTCACTGTTTTGTTTGGTATAAGTAGGATAAAATTGACATTTTAACAGGATTTTTCACTGTTTTGTTTGGTATAAGTAGGATAAAATTGACATTTTAACAGGATTTTTTGTTGGTTTTGTTGGGATGATTTTCTGTTTATATAGGTCTTTCATACTAACTTATGTTTAAATCCATGTAGTGCTATATTTACATGTGGAGATACATCTCACATCAGCGTTAAGTAAAAATACAACTGATGGTTTTGTTTGGTAGTCCCTACATTTTCTAGCCAAAATCATTTTGGTATTGAAATAAGATTTGATGTAGAGAAAAAACATTAACATATTACCATATTTGTAACCAACAAGTCCATGTCTGGTAATAAGCCCACCCATATTTATCACAGTTTCAGCTGACATAAGCCCACCTTGCTACTTTGAGTTGGAGAGTTTGTGTTTTCTGTCTAAACTCTTTCATATGGTATTAAGTACTTGTAGAGTTTTCCTTTCTGATCTGTCAGAGATTTATCAACATCAGATCTAGCTAACATATCCATGAATGTTGTACTATAGCAAGTATTTGTGATCCTCTTCACACAGTTGAGATAATAGATCATTTTAAGTTGTTTGTGTCTTTATATTAGCTGATTTTAAATTTGGAAAATTCTGGAGTAACTCACGTGTGGATTTAAAAGCCAAACTTTGACTTACTTTTTCGTTAATTGTTGATTAAGATTATTATGTATTTTATCTGTTTGCCTTGATGTAGCAACTGCTGACCGAAAGCTTCATCACCTGTGTATTCTTATTCTGTTTAGTCCCAACCCAAGATCCAAACTGGGTCATCTGTGGGCCTCCAAACCGGGTCATCTGTGGGCCTCCAAACCGGGTCATCTGTGGGCTTCCAAACAGGGTCATCTGTGGGCATCATAACCAGGTCGTCTGTGGGCTTCCAAACTAGATCAGCCACAGAGATACAAATTTGGTTGTCCATGGAGATCTGAATTTAGTTGTCCATGGAGATGTCCATGGAGATCTGAATTTGGTTGTCCATGGAGATCTGAATTTGGTTGTCCATGGAGATGTCCATGGAGCTCTGAATTTGGTTGTCCATGGAGATCTGAATTTGGTTGTCCATGGAGATCTGAATTTAGTTGTCCATGGAGATCCAAATTTGGTCATCAAAGGAGATCTAAAGTTGGAAAACCAAAGCGTGTGTTGGATTTGTTACTTACTGTATATCCATGGTAATTTGTGTGACCTTTATTAATACTTAACTTTGTTATGATCAATACCAATTTCTGTGGTATGTGAATGTATGGTTATTTACCTGTATCTGTTACAGTGGGAAATCTGTTTGTGTTGTCACTTCTAACAAGATAGCTTAGTTTTGTGTACAGTTGACAGGGGTTTTTTCATTGCTTGAAAAAATTATTGAAGTTTTAGAATAATAGATTTTGGCATCACACCTAATCAGTGAGTGTGTAGATATCTGACAAGATCAATAACAAGTATATAGATTATAAAAAAAAACCTTATGTGCTTTAATAGTGTTAACAAAGATCAAAATTGATGGACATCAGTGACAAATATACTGTATGTATGATTGATACAAATGACAAGAACCCTTTACTTTTTCTGCATCTTCTAAAACAAATAAATCAGACATGATGATCTGAAATTCAATGGGATGGTGAAGAATTTCTCCAAGTATTCAAGTTCATCATAAGTAAGATAATGATTGGTTAGGACTTGTTACACATTTTCAGTTAAACAAGGTCTTCAATATACTTGAATGGCTGTCCTCATGTATTAACACGAAAATAAATCCTTCGTGATATAAGTGATATACATGATCAAATATTGAGATAGGATGTAACTACATTCTTTGAAAATAAGCTAGCATTGGTAATAACCTTTTGATGAATCCATCAAATAGATGTGAGGGGACTCTGACTGAGATAAGAGGTCTTTGATCATTTTACAGGGGAGATAACTGTAGGTGTCCGTTTTACAGGGGAGATAACTGTAGGTGATCATTTTACAGGGGAGATAACTGTAGGTGTTTCGTTTTACAGGGGAGATAACTAGGTGATCATTTTACAGGGGAGATAACTGTAGGTGTCCATTTCACAGGGGAAATAACTGTAGGTGTCTGTTTTACTGGGGAGATAACTGTAGGTGATCGTTTTATAGGGGAGATAACTGTAGGTGTCCAAGGGTGGTCACTGATGTTGTACCAGTATTACATGTATGTCTTCACTGGATGCCGTAAAACATGTTTATTTTATTCAATGTTCTAAAGCTTATATAATACTCAGTTATTTCACTTATAATACCAGTACAATGTATAGTAAATATACTGAAATTTTCAACATTCCATCCTTTCTATATTTAAATAATAATAATTAATTGTGTTGGGAGAAAAATGACAAAATTATTACATCATATTACTTTTGTCAATTATTCTAATGAAATAAACACACAATATTTTCTGTATATAGTTATTTTGATTTTTTATAACACCTATTATTTCTAAAGTGAATAATTTGTATAAGAAATTCATAATGATTGGTTGTTAAGTAATTTACAGTTAATTGATTTATCACAGAGCAACACAAAATATGTATTTCTAGAAATTCCATGTCTTTCAATGTGTTATAAATCTCCTATGTCCTGTAGGTGTCTTCTGATATATTTTGTGTCTTCTGATATGTTATGAAGGTGTCTTCAGATATGATTTGTAGGTATCTTCAGATATGATTTGTAGGTGTCTTCTGATATGTTTTGTAGGTGTCTTCTGATATGATTTGTAGGTGTCTTCTGATATGTTCTGTAGATGTCTTCTGATATGATTTGTAGGTGTCTTCTGATATGTCCTGTAGGTGTCTTCTGATATATTTTGTGTCTTCTGATATGTTATGAAGGTGTCTTCAGATATGATTTGTAGGTATCTTCAGATATGATTTGTAGGTGTCTTCTGATATGTTTTGTAGGTGTCTTCTGATATGATTTGTATGTGTCTTCTGATATTTCTGTAGGTGTCTTCTGATATTGTTTTGTATGTCTTCTTCTGATATGATTTGTAGGTGTCTTCTGATATGTTCTGTAGATGTCTTCTGATATGATTTGTATGTGTCTTCTGATATTTCTGTAGGTGTCTTCTGATTTGTTTTGTAGGTGTCTTCTGATATGATTTGTAGGTGTCTTCTGATATGTTCTGTAGATGTCTTCTGATATGATTTGTATGTGTCTTCTGATATTTCTGTAGGTGTCTTCTGATTTGTTTTGTAGGTGTCTTCTGATATGATTTGTAGGTGTCTTCTGATATGTTTATAGGTGTCTCTGTGCTAATCTGTTGATTTTAACATGAAAATGTGCAATATATAAAATCTAGAAAATTATTACGATATTCTTTGTGCTTTAAGATGTGTTTTGATTGGATAAACTTGAGTTCATTGTTAGTCTTACCGGCCAATCACCTGACCAGCTGCTGAAAACTTGCTAAACTAAATCATAGTTTACTTAAAATATTGCATTATTTTCATTCTAAAGTATCTGTATGTTAAATGAAAATTATAAAGATGGTATTATTTTGAATGAAAAAGAACAAAAATATGATTATCAGATGTTTGACAATTCATGTTAACCTGGTAAACTGATGCAATTTTCAGTAAGCTTTGTGATATTGGATGAATATTTATATGTGAAGTATTATTATTCATTGTAAATCTAATATATTCCTTGCTTATTTAATGTATGCTTTATCAGACATAACACACCACACATACTGGATGTAATAAAAGTTTTCATCAAAATATTTAAATGTGTACTTTTAGTTATACGTCAATGTCACCATGACAACTTGTGAAGATAATTTGTTTCGGTGTTTGATTAGGTTACAAGTTTGTCCAGTGTCACATTGATGATGTAACCTTGTAGAAGAACACCTTTTTTGGTTCAGTTTGAGATGGATGTTCCTGTCTATATTTTGACCTATAAAATGTTCTGTTGAATTTCATCAATTTTAGTTTGGGAACTCACCAATAAACTTTCCTGTTTTGGTTACGTGTTTAACTAATGTTTCAACTCCATCATACATATATTGTGTACAGACCTGAGGAATTAAAGTGGAAATAACTTCATGGTGTTTTCTCTTGTTTTTTTAGTCATATGACCTATAGTCATTGTGTTTCATCTGCTTTTATCCATCAGCTATCGTCCATCAGCTACCGTCCATCAGTTATCGTCCATATGCTCTCCACTGTCTGCTGCCATCTTTCAGCTATCATTCGTCTGCCATTTTCTGTCAATGTCCACAAGTTGCTAAAATTTGTCTGATGTGATCCTGACCATTGTTCTTAGTAGTTCTTATTGGTCCAAAATCCAACATATATGGCTGTCATGACAGTCATCTTGAAGAACACATTTGAAACTTCATCTCTAGTTGTGGAGACCGGAGGGCGACAGTGTTCCTATTTTGTGGTTTTCTCAGTCGACTAATATGATCAATAGATGGTTCTGGTGAAATAATATCAGTTATAAAATCTAACCACCATGGCCGCCAACTTGAAAAACACATATTAGTTTTCCTGGAGACAGCTGAAATTTGGCGGGAATGTGGAAAAACTGAACCAAAGAGTGTTGTTGTTTTTATAACCTTAGCTGTTTCAGGGGAGATAACTGTAGGTGTTACTAGGATTCAGAATTGTTTTGATTATTGAATAGTTGTTCCCACTATCACCACTGGTTGTATATTATTCCCGGGTGTTTGTAGTCAAAATGTCATTTGTCTGGAAAACAGATAGGTTTGTTAATTTTGTCAGAACCAAATAAGGATGATGTTTCATTGGCTGTTAAAAGGAGAGAAAAAAATGAAAATCAATAACAAAACAAAGAAAAACTAAAATCAAAAACAAAAAAAACAATAGATTTTGAACAAAATGATTTAATGTATACATAGAAAAAGCAACATATAGGTTTGATATAGATTTCATCGTGACTAATGAACAAATAGGGTAATGATACACTGTACTTTCCGATTCTAATCTACAAACAAAAACAAACATACACATAACGTTGTAATACTGAAGAAGGAAGAGCAAAATGAGCAATGGTGGAGTTTTTTCTGAAGTACCGGTGACCTATAACCTCTAGGTAATACTGTAGGAATCACTGGTGACCTATAACCTCTAGGTAATACTATAGGAATCACTGGTGACCTATAACCTTTAGGTAATACTGTAGGAATCTCTATACAAACATCTAATAGAACACAGATCCAAACAAGCTTGTACTTAACACAGATCCATACAAGCTTGTTGATAACGTGGATAAAAAAAAACGTGTTGTCAACACAGATCCATACACGCTTGTTGATAACGTGGATCAAAACAAACGTGTTGTCAACACAGATCCATACACGCTTGTTGATAACGTGGATCAAAAAAAACGTGTTGTCAACACAGATCCATACACGCTTGTTGATAACGTGGATCAAAACAAACGTGTTGTCAACACAGATCCATACACGCTTGTTGATAACGTGGATAAAAAAAAACGTGTTGTCAACACAGATCCATACACGCTTGTTGATAACGTGGATCAAAACAAACGTGTTGTCAACACAGATCCATACACGCTTGTTGATAACGTGGATCAAAACACATGTGTTGTCAACACAGATCCATACAAGCTTGTTGATAACGTGGATCAAAACAAATGTGTTGTCAACACAGATCTATACAAGCTTGTCAACACAGATCCATAAAAGCTAGTTGATAACATGGATCAAAACAAACGTGTTGTCAACACAGATCCAAACAAGCTTGTTATTAACACGGATCCATACAAACATGTTTATAAGTTAAGCTTACCATGTGATGTTAGGGTTGATATATCATGGGTTCTAATTCTATTTATTTTTCAAGAATAAAAGGGTTAAAAATTGTTACCTTGAGCATGAAATTGATAAGGAAGATCCTAATACATTGTATAGCAAGGTGTTTACCACGGTTACACTGGGTTTTATTGACTACTGTGAAAATTCCTTCTCTTGCTACAAGCTTTTTGGTGTAACTGAAATTTTAAAACCATCAAATTTTTTTTACATTATTACAGGTTAAAGTAATAAATTTAAACACATATTTTGAACATTACCACATGGTAAAATAAGTCAATGTGTTGTTCTTGGTTATTTTTACGTCATATTCACATCAATGTTTTATTTTTACATCATAATCACATCAATGTTTTATTTTTACATCATATTCACATCAATGTTTTTTTATACAAGTGAATGTAATCAGATGCAAGGAAAGTTGCTTTGTGAACTTGAAAAAAAAATATTAAAGAAAACAAAAATCATTTACCCGGACACATATTTGATATACCTTCATTCTTTAAACATCAGATGATCAAAGAAATAATTTCACAATGATTTTCTTGTGGAAACCATCAAATTTTAGTTTATAAGCTATGGTTGAATTTTATCTATTGCAGACAAAATGTAGATATACATGTTAGTGTCACTACATGGTCTACCTGCATTATCACAGATGTTTCTAAAAAAAAGATTACAAGTTCACCATATTCAATTAAAAGGCAACAAACACCACATTCAACATACAGAACAGGAGTACGATTCTAATGTGATAAAAATTAGCTGTTTATACTTGTAGACTAAACAGAATAAAAGATTGTAGGAAAGTTTCAACTCATTCAACTTTTATTTTTCATTTCAATAGAAATGAGTTTTGTTTTCTTAATTCTGATGCTTATATTTATTGGTACAATTTCCTGAATGTTTAACACAGTTATGTTACCTGGATAGTATAACTATAGCTTTTTCTCTCCAGTAGCTGAGCAAATTATTTTACAAACGGGGAATATTTCTTTTAATATTATGTTAAAATAAGGGTGCATTTCATAGAACTTGTACACTACTCATTGAGTATATAAACATTTCACGAAGAGGTTAATTCACTTTTTATCATTTAATGAAAAACAAAAAATATCACAGCATTTACATTCTTTCAATTCTCAGCAAATTGTTCTCATGAACAGTGTAATTATAATATTTCCTATTGAGTTACTATGGTTACTGAGCAGGACCTTCATTAGGACTCTCCTGTGTTGGAGGTTGGAGAGGTTGAACACGGATACGAGGATCAACAAAAGAAGATCGTGTTGTGGTCTCCCAGCTGTTGTAGACAGCTTTTGAAGATTTACTGTCAATTTCTGGTTGATGTCCTGGGAAAGCGTGACTGTGACGAGCTGGAATCAAATAATCCTTCTATAATAAAAGACTTCCTATAACATAAACGCTTCCATTCTAAATATTGTTATATACATGTATACTATTGATGACCTAATTTAGACTATAAATCTACAAGTACAGCAGTGAGACAAGCTGTAAAAACCTGTGTGTTCACTGACCTACTAAATTGTAGACTGAACAAAAGTGAATCCGTGGTAATATCAAGCACCAGCCGACCTATCCAAGGGCATCTCAATATTTACAAGACAAGTCACCAAAATGTAACTTAGCCAATTGTAGGGGTATACTGTAAAGAAAACCCAATTCACTACCATATCAAAAACTTTAACTGGCCCCTTTAATGGGATATGTTTGGGGGAAAGTCTTCAAGTTTATGCTAGGTGTCCTGGGGTCTATTTGTAGGGGAGGGTATCATAAACACAGGTTGTTATATCTCCTGGGGTCTATTTGTAGGGGAGGAGGGTATCATAAACACAGGTTGTTATATCTCCTGGGGTCTATTTGTAGGGGAGGGTATCATAAACACAGGTTGTTATATCTCCTGGGGTCTATTTGTAGGGGAGGAGATATCATAAACACAGGTTGTTACATCTCCTGGGGTCTATTTGTAGGGGAGGAGGGTATCATAAACACAGGTTGTTATATCTCCTGGGGTCTATTTGTAGGGGAGGAGGGTATCATAAACACAGGTTGTTATATCTCCTGGGGTCTATTTGTAGGGGAGGAGGGTATCATAAACACAGGTTGTTATATCTCCTGGTTATATCTCCTGGTCTATTTGTAGGGGAGGGTATCATAAACACAGGTTGTTATATCTCCTGGGGTCTATTTGTAGGGGAGGTTGTTATATCTCCTGGGGTCTATTTGTAGGGGAGGAGGGTATCATAAACACAGGTTGTTATATCTCCTGGGGTCTATTTGTAGGGGAGGAGGGTATCATAAACACAGGTTGTTATATCTCCTGGGGTCTATTTGTAGGTTGTTATATCTCCTGAGGAGGGTATCATAAACACAGGTTGTTATATCTCCTGGGGTCTATTTGTAGGGGAGGAGGGTATCATAAACACAGGTTGTTATATCTCCTGGGGTCTATTTGTAGGGGAGGAGATATCATAAACACAGGTTGTTATATCTCCTGGGGTCTATTTGTAGGGGAGGAGGGTATCATAAACACAGGTTGTTATATCTCCTGGGGTCTATTTGTAGGGGAGGAGGGAATCATAAACACAGGTTGTTATATCTCCTGGGGTCTATTTGTAGGGGAGGAGATATCATAAACACAGGTTGTTATATCTCCTGGGGTCTATTTGTAGGGGAGGAGGGTATCATAAACACAGGTTGTTATATCTCCTGGGGTCTATTTGTAGGGGAGGAGGGTATCATAAACACAGGTTGTTATATCTCCTGGGGTCTATTTGTAGGAGAGGAGGGTATCATAAACACAGGTTGTTATATCTCCTGGGGTCTATTTGTAGGGGAGGAGGGTATCATAAACACAGGTTGTTATATCTCCTGGGGTCTATTTGTAGGGGAGGAGATATCATAAACACAGGTTGTTATATCTCCTGGGGTCTATTTGTAGAGGAGGGTATCATAAACACAGGTTGTTATATCTCCTGGGGTCTATTTGTAGGGGAGGAGGGTATCATAAACACAGGTTGTTATATCTCCTGGGGTCTATTTGTAGGGGAGGAGATATCATAAACACAGGTTGTTATATCTCCTGGGGTCTATTTGTAGAGGAGGGTATCATAAACACAGGTTGTTATATCTCCGGTTGTTATATCTCCTGGGGTCTATTTGTAGGGGAGGGTATCATAAACACAGGTTGTTATATCTCCTGGGGTCTATTTGTAGGGGAGGGTATCATAAACACAGGTTGTTATATCTCCTGGGGTCTATTTGTAGGGGAGGAGATATCATAAACACAGGTTGTTATATCTCCTGGGGTCTATTTGTAGGGGAGGAGATATCATAAACACAGGTTGTTATATCTCCTGGGGTCTATTTGTAGGGGAGGAGGGTATCATAAACACAGGTTGTTATATCTCCTGGGGTCTATTTGTAGGGGAGGAGGGTATCATAAACACAGGTTGTTATATCTCCTGGGGTCTATTTGTAGGGGAGGAGATATCATAAACACAGGTTGTTATATCTCCTGGGGTCTATTTGTAGGGGAGGGTATCATAAACACAGGTTGTTATATCTCCTGGGGTCTATTTGTAGAGGAGGGTATCATAAACACAGGTTGTTATATCTCCTGGGGTCTATTTGTAGGGGAGGAGATATCATAAACACAGGTTGTTATATCTCCTGGGGTCTATTTGTAGAGGAGGGTATCATAAATATGTCTAATAAAACTTTAATCACCTAGTAAAATAGATGTTACAAAACACAAACAAACAAACCTTGACCATTTTGTAAGGTTCAAGGAATAAATTTGGCTAAAATCTAAAAAGGCAGTTCATTTCAAATGATTAACCAATAAGTTTGCCCGTTGTGAGGATTTGGTCGTCGTGAGGATTTGGTCGTCGTGATGATGATTTGCCCGTCGTGAGGATTTGGTCGTCGTGAGGATTTGGTCGTCGTGAGGATTTGGTCAGCATGTTTCAAAGATGTAGATTGATATGACCTTGACCCCTATGTGTCCTTACCAAAAGAATTGTCTATGAGAAATTGGAAATATTATTACTTATTCAAAATTTTAAAGTCTGCTATAAGATTGAATTCTTCCAGAACAGGATCCATCAGTCATTGTATGGTGATATCTATAGTCCTGAGAGTAAGCTATAGTTTCTAATTTTTTCCTTGTCCCTAAAATTTTATCTTTTGCCTGAGCATAACTTTCCTCAACAACCAAAAGATACAAGGTCATGATATCAGACCTTTACCATGCGGGGATAAAAAGTGACTAACCTTATTCAAATGAGTGACCTCAAGGTCACAAGGGGTCAAATGTGTTAAAATCTTATGATGACTAGAAATTCTGCTTGATAAGCAAAGAGGCCCAGGGTGTTATGATCTCAGGCTATCAAGTTTGTGTTCAACAAAATAGCCTTGACTCACTCAAAGCCGCAAGGATCACAAAGGTTCACATCTTAAAACAACTTCTCTTATATATCTAACTAACTTCTCAATAATGAAGAGGGCCAGACCAGGCGTCTAATGGTCCAGTCCTTCCTGACCGTAACAGATACACCAGACAAGGATTTGGAGATGATTGAGGGAGAGTAGTTTAAGAAATCCTCTGATGACTTTACAGCACAAGTCTAAAATTTATTAATGTGTGTGGCTTTTACAAACCTTTTTCAGGAAATAATATTTACCTTTTAGATGTTTTAGTTCCTCTGGTACTTTGTATGGTTGTCTGTTGTAGTTCGTGCCATAAGTTGATTCAAAGTAGTGATCATACTGAAAAAAATAAAGAAAAACTGAGATATTTAGCTACATATCATTACAATTACTAGGTAATATGTAACTTGGGTATGTACCATCTGCAATATCCTGCTTGGTTAGAGGGAATGGAATATTCTAGTCAATACTAGATACAGCTGGACTAGAGAGAATGTTACACTCAGGTTAATACTAGTTACAGCTGGACTAGAGAGAATGTTACACTCAGGTTAATACTAGTTACAGCTGGACAAGAGAGAATGTAACATTCTGGTCAATACTAGTTACAGCTGGACTAGAGAGAATGTTACACTCAGGTTAATACTAGTTACAGCTGGACAAGAGAGAATGTAACATTCTGGTCAATACTAGTTACAGCTGGGCTAGAGAGAATGTAACATTCTGGTCAATACTAGTTACAGCTGGACTAGAGAGAATGTAACATTCTGGTCAATACCAGCTACAGCTGGACTAGAGAGAATGTAACATTCTGGTCAATACTAGCTACAGCTGGACTAGAGAGAATGTAACATTCTGGTCAATACTAGCTACAGCTGGACTAGAGAGAATGTAACATTCTGGTCAATACCAGCTACAGCTGGACTAGAGAGAATGTAACATTCTGGTCAATACTAGTTACAGCTGGACTAGAGAGAATGTTACACTCAGGTTAATACTAGTTACAGCTGGACTAGAGAGAATGTAACATTCTGGTCAATACTAGTTACAGCTGGACTAGAGAGAATGTAACATTCTGGTCAATACTAGTTACAGCTGGGCTAGAGAGAATGTAACATTCTGGTCAATACTAGTTACAGCTGGACTAGAGAGAATGTAACATTCTGGTCAATACTAGTTACAGCTGGACTAGAGAGAATGTAACATTCTGGTCAATACCAGCTACAGCTGGACTAGAGAGAATGTAACATTCTGGTCAATACCAGCTACAGCTGGACTAGAGAGAATGTAACATTCTGGTCAAATACTAGTTACAGCTGGACTAGAGAGAATGTTACACTCAGGTCAATACTAGTTACAGCTGGACTAGAGAGAATGTAACATTCTGGTCAATACTAGTTACAGCTGGACTAGAGAGAATGTTACACTCAGGTTAATACTAGTTACAGCTGGACTAGAGAGAATGTAACATTCTGGTCAATACTAGTTACAGCTGGACTAGAGAGAATGTAACATTCTGGTCAATACTAGTTACAGCTGGACTAGAGAGAATGTAACATTCTGGTCAATACTAGTTACAGCTGGACTAGAGAGAATGTAACATTCTGGTCAATACTAGTTACAGCTGGACTAGAGAGAATGTAACATTCTGGTCAATACCAGCTACAGCTGGACTAGAGAGAATGTAACATTCTGGTCAATACTAATTACAGTCAGACTAGAGAGAATGTAACATTCTGTTCAATACTAGTTACAGCTGGGCTAGAGAGAATGTAACATTATAGTTAATACTAGTTACAGCTGGACTAGAGAGAATGTAACATTCTGGTCAATACTAGTTACAGCTGGGCTAGAGAGAATGTAACATTATAGTTAATACTAGTTACAGCTGGACTAGAGAGAATGTAACATTCTGGTCAATACTAATTACAGTCAGACTAGAGAGAATGTAACATTCTGGTCAATACTAGTTACAGCTGGACTAGAGAGAATGTAACATTCTGGTCAATACTAGTTACAGCTGGACTAGAGAGAATGTAACATTCTGGTCAATACTAGTTACAGCTGGACTAGAGAGAATGTAACATTCTGGTCAATACTAGTTACAGCTGGACTAGAGAGAATGTAACATTATAGTTAATACTAGTTACAGCTGGGCTAGAGAGAATGTAACATTCTGGTCAATACTAGTTACAGCTGGACTAGAGAGAATGTAACATTCTGGTCAATACTAGTTACAGCTGGACTAGAGAGAATGTAACATTCTGGTCAATACTAGTTACAGCTGGACTAGAGAGAATGTAACATTCTGGTCAATACTAGTTACAGCTGGACTAGAGAGAATGTAACATTCTGGTCAATACTAGTTACAGCTGGGCTAGAGAGAATGTAACATTCTGGTCAATACCAGCTACAGCTGGACTAGAGAGAATGTAACATTCTGGTCAATACTAGTTACAGTCAGACTAGAGAGAATGTAACATTCTGGTCAATACTAGTTACAGCTGGACTAGAGAGAATGTTACACTCAGGTTAATACTAGTTACAGCTGGACTAGAGAGAATGTAACATTCTGGTCAATACCAGCTACAGCTGGACTAGAGAGAATGTAACACTCAGGTTAATACTAGTTACAGCTGGACTAGAGAGAATGTAACATTTTGGTTAATACTAGTTACAGTCAGACTAGAGAGAATGTAACATTCTGGTCAATACTAGTTACAGCTGGACTAGAGAGAATGTAACATTCTGGTCAATACTAGGTACAGCTGGACTAGAGAGAATGTAACATTCTGGTCAATACCAGCTACAGCTGGACTAGAGAGAATGTAACATTCTGGTCAATACTAGTTACAGCTGGACTAGAGAGAATATAACATTCTGGTCAATACCAGCTACAGCTGGACTAGAGAGAATGTAACATTCTGGCTAATACTAGTTACAGCTGGACTAGAGAGAATGTAACATTCTGGTTAATACTAGTTACAGTCAGACTAGAGAGAATGTAACATTCTGGTCAATACTAGTTACAGCTGGACTAGAGAGAATGTAACATTCTGGTCAATACTAGTTACAGCTGGACTAGAGAGAATTTTCTATTTAGCTCAACCTGTTAAGCATTAGACTAGTCATAATGTTTTTAATTCTCACATCTAGAACTAATTATTTCAAATGTTCATTTGTGACATGATCTGTTTTATTGTATGGAATGAATAAAGATATTAGAAACAATTTTAGTTTTGTTACATTTTTAAAAAAAGTATTGACAGGATTTTTTCCTAGAAACAATAGCTTGACAATGATTTGGAGTGTGATATGATTTCATGTTTGTTTTGATGTATGTTTTGTCTGTGCAGTTATCCTATAGAATGGTTTTATCTTTAGATGTCTTTAATGCATCACTAATGTTTAAGTCTCTGTGATATCTGTATATACATATTGATGCAAGGCCATGTTGTAATTTAGACTGTCTAAATATGGCCATATTGTAATTTCGACTTTGTCTAAATATGGCCATATTGTAATTTAGACTTTGTCTAAATATGGCCATGTTGTAATTTAGACTTTGTCTAAATATGGCCATGTTGTAATTTCGACTTTGTCTAAATATGGCCATATTGTAATTTCGACTTTGTCGTAATATGGCCATATTGTAATTTCGACTTTGTCTAAATATGGCCATATTGTAATTTCGACTTTGTCTAAATATGGCCATGTTGTAATTTAGACTGTCTAAATATGGCCATATTGTAATTTAGACTTTGTCGTAATATGGCCATATTGTAATTTAGACTTTGTCTAAATATGGCCATATTGTAATTTAGACTTTGTCGTAATATGGCCATGTTGTAATTTCGACTTTGTCTAAATATGGCCATGTTGTAATTTAGACTGTCTAAATATGGCCATATTGTAATTTAGACTTTGTCTAAATATGGCCATATTGTAATTTAGACTTTGTCTAAATATGGCCATATTGTAATTTAGACTGTCTAAATATGGCCATATTGT
The DNA here is from genome assembly GCF_031769215.1 of Ylistrum balloti. NCBI lineage: Eukaryota > Metazoa > Mollusca > Bivalvia > Pectinida > Pectinidae > Ylistrum > Ylistrum balloti. The sequence goes on along the minus strand of NW_026782005.1, from coordinate 71,847 downwards.
AATTTAGACTTTGTCTAAATATGGCCATGTTGTAATTTAGACTGTCTAAATATGGCCATATTGTAATTTAGACTTTGTCTAAATATGGCCATATTGTAATTTAGACTTTGTCTAAATATGTAATAAATGAGGATATTATCATTAAGCCATGGATCACAAATTCCAATTCAATGGAAGCATGAGAATAAGATAATGACTTCTGTAATATCTGTTATGTTACAAGGCTTCCATGAAGTGGCAACTCATGGGCATGTTCTTTCCTGGAGGGGAAGTATATAACGCTGGTAAACACTGGCTTTACTAAACCGCTACAGAAATCTTCTCTTTAGCCTGATTGGTTGAGCATAAGACAGCTAGTCATTAGTCTGTGAGTTCCATGTTCTAATTCAAGTGGAAACAGTGGATGACAAAGATAGTCTACATCTTTACAAGGACACAGGAGATACAAGGTGCACAGTTCAGTTAAGTGAAGATAGTGAAGAGAAGGATTTTGGGCATAATTGTTGACAAATATTTGAGTTTTAAACAACACATTCAATCAGCAGTGAACAAGGCAGAGTTCTAGGAATTGTAAGAAGAACATATGCCTATCTTGATAAAAGATTGTTCTGTTTATTGTACAAGGCATTGATGCACATGGGGCTAGCATCTGGAATTCTTATCAAATACAGGACATTAAGTTACTGGAGAGTGTCCAGAGAAGGGCGATAAAGCTAGCTTCTACTAAATATGGTTTATGAGGATGGAATGAGATATTTAGATTGCCATCACTGAAAAATTGAAGGGATAGAGGAGACATGGTTGAAGTGTACAAAATACTGAGTGGACTTTATGACAAGAATGCAGCAAAAAACTCATTAAGAGTGAACCAGAAAAAACTTACTCGAGGGAACTCAATCTCACTGGAGAAATCAAGATGTAGACTGGACATCAGAAAATATTCATTTACTCAGAGAGTGGTGAATAACTGGAATTCATTGCCAGAAAAAGTATTCAGATCGCCAACCCTAAATACATTTGAAAATCGATTGGACAAGTTCTGGGAATCAGAGACAGAATGTTCAGGGTAGTGGACAGACAACCGAACATCAAATAGGAGTGACTACATGAATATTTTGACAAGACAAAATTTGGATCTGAGTATAGAGGTCTAATTAAGGCCTACATTCAGAATCGACTAAGTAAGAGAGAATGGAAGCTCTTTTTTTTACTAATCATAGTTCCATGTTGATTTCATGAACAAATGACTTCAATCAGTTACCGAAATGGATTTGCGAAAAAGATATCTAGCTCTGTAAATTACCTGCGATGGAAGAGGTTTTGCCTCTTTGATTTTTTCTATGTCGAATCTTTGCTCGTTCCAATTTCCTACCAATGTGTCGTTTGCAAATGAATTCTCCTTATTCGTACACCGCCAACCAAACTGGTCAAACTTTTCAATATCATGAGTGTGCGTCCACACCTCTCCCAGCCCACTCGCTCTGACCATCGCACGAAATGGAGGTTCTGGTTCCATCGACATCGTAGATTGAGCAAAAGGTGTCCAGTTATCTCACAAGATTATAAATATTGTGACTGACTGACAGTAAACAGTAAACACGCGAGATTACAGCACAGTATTCCGGATATCATGTGACGAAGCGTGGTTTGTTGCTGTAGTGATTGAGGTCATGACCTTTGCATAGCGGAACCGTTCGGATAGGACGATAACGTAAAAGATACTCCGAGAGAAAGGAATGGATTTCGCTGGTCAGCTGGGTCTCCATTCCAAAACTTTTTTTTATCGCTGTCACCAGAGACGTATATACGTCTCTGCTGTCACCAGTTTTAACAATTCAGTATAATAACTCTATAATCCATATTACCTGAGTTTTTGTTTTACTTTTTTTACACCAAATACTTGCATGCGCGTGGATCGGAAAGAAGCCGAATCTTGCACAAGATTTTTGCTTTTATGAAAAAAATATACTATTATTTACGACCGTTGTTGCAGTGAGGTGGTTTTAACTACAGCTGTTTTTACAGTGACGTCGTTTTAATTAAGGCCACTGCAGTGAAGCCCTTTTAACTAGGACCGTTTTGCAGTGAAGCCCTTTTACTGACTAGGACCGTTTTGCTGTGAAGCCCTTTTAACTAGGACAGTTTTATTGTGAAGCCCTTTTAACTAGGACCGATTTGCAGTGAAGTCCTTTTAACTAGGAACGTTTTGCGTTGAGGCCAACTTTGCATTGCAGTGCTCTATCAAAATTTAATTTATTGTAAACGCGTTTTCATGTCTTGTGCTTTTTTTAACCCCATTTAAAAGAAGCTATATATTCCAGTATTAACTATGAGCTGTTATTAAATCTACATACGAACGCATTAGGCTGCAATACATTAATTGCATCCATTGTACGACTTGTAGGTCGGAAGAAAATATGATTAATAAGTCTATAATTTATTTTGAACTTCGCTTTTTTTCTTATCACATATAACATCAGATTTCTTTTGTTAAATATTGGCTATCGCTTGAATACAAACTAAAAGCCAAATTGTAGGGCAAACTGAAACAGAATTTATATAGAATGGCTTTGAAGTCTATATCATAAAAAGAAAACAGTAGACTGTTTTGTACATAGTCCTGCACCAAGAAGTCACTAACTTTGAAAATATAACAAAAAGGTTTTTAAGCTGTGATCGTGACAGATATGAAGTCGAAGGTGAAAGTCGTTTTACATGTACATGTATTATGTCTCACATATTCTGAATTAAGAGTATTATAAATCAAACCATACTTTTACCGCCGACCATCTTTAGTCAGAACTAAACTGTTTCCAAACAATAATGTGAAAACTCTTCGTTTTTTTTGTATTGAAACATATTTTATTGCACATAAGTATCAATAGGATTGGACACAAGTTTTACACCTTATATAACTTATATAAAGCCCTTTCTAAACATACTGATACACAAACATTTTATTTACAAGGAAGCAGTGTGATAACAACAACATAATTATAAACAAATTTAAAGAGAGAGAGGGGAGGGAGGTCGGAAAGGGTGGGAGAGAGGTCGGGGGTGGGAGAGGTCGGAGTTGGGGGGGTCGGAGGGGGGGGGGAGTCGGAGAGGGGGGAGAGGTCGGAGTGGGGGGGGGGTCGGAGGGGGGAGAGGTCGGAGTGGGGGGGGGGGGTCGGAGGGGGAAGTCCGTATGTGTGTTTCACGTAGTTGTATGTTTTATTTTTTTATTCTTTTTTTATTTTTCAAACCACACATGTCAAAATATACCAGTACATTATATGGATTCACTTATAGGCTCACTCAATCGCTCAATCATCATCATCATCATCATCATCATCATCATCATCATCATCAGTTGTATGTTGAGATACACTGTCTCTACTTGTCAATGTCCATTACTTCCTGTGCTTTGTTTACTTCCTCTTTGTAACTCGTTGCTTTCTCAGTACCATTGCCACTAGTTCGCTACACATCAGGTACACTGTACATACATACAAATGCATTTCCATTTTAATAATAACATTTATTTTAGACACATATCAGCGATATAATTATCAATTTTTAATAGTATAACATTTCAAGTATATGCTTACTAGAATTGCTTGTTGCTGAGTATGCAAAAATATAGTTTGGCCCGATCATTGTAAAATAATTGAGCTTTAAACAAATCTACGAGATCTGCTGTCGGGCCAAAGTTCGTTCCAGGATGTTGTATGCTGTTAGGATATAATGTTAAACGAACGTATGATAGTGTACTCATTTTCATCATGTTTTTTTAAAGATAAAGAGTTCTGAGCGATTTAACAGTACATAACTTTTCTACTACGCACATGACAATGCACGTGCACTGAGGATATGTGAAAAGAAAAACTTAAGATATGAACATTTCCTCGTGGATTTGAAAGATGCAAAATATTCTTGCTAGATAGATCATGGATTTAATATGTCTTTATCTAAGCACCTCGGAGTATGACACTGATTACTTTCTCCAAGCTCTCTAGCTGCCGTGCAGAACGTACGGAGATTTCTATAAAACATTTTTGACGTTTTAATCACCATCTTTCATAACTTAATATTGTTTTCTGTCCCTTCTATAGGCCGAGGAGATCACTGAGCTAACACCTTAATTTGTACTACCGGAATTTAGTTCATAACTTTGTTTTTCTATGTATGTATGCATGTATGAATGTATGTGTGTGTATATATATGTACGTGATGTAATTAATGTAATATTTGTCTTGATAAAGGGGCACAGAGCGTGGAAGAATTTGACAATACACTTACTGTACTATTAATTGATTTATGCAAAAAACACGTATTGGTAATTGGACGAAAGATAAAGATTTAATCATGATCCCGAAATATATACCTCGTCTCTTCAATATTGTAATATCATGAGACATCCGTGTTCCCTGGTAGTCTGCCAAAACTCGAGCTACACTAAGTTTATCTAATTATGACGTCATTAAGTAGACCTGTCATTGTATTGACGACACGAATGTGCAAATAAAATATTCCTTCCCTGGTGTTAACAGATTTCATTTCGAAAGAGCGTTTATACACGATGAAAATATTATTTTGTCCTGAATATCATGTAACACTATGTTGATATTGCCCTAGACTTTCAAACTTCTGCTCGTAAGAATTTTAATAACATTTCATCAATAACCTGATGTTCCCTAAAATTATATGTGGTAATTGAAAATAAATTTGCATATACTTTTGTAGCCAAATCATTAATATTCCTCTGCAACGCCAGTGAGTAGAACAATACAGCACACGATATCGGTTGTACATATTTCACTAATTTTCATGAATCAAACAGTCGAAAATCTGTTGTTCTTGCATAAGCAGTATTTTTGTAGATATATCGTTATATTTAGAAACTTAGGCAAGATACTCGCGGATATGTCCGAGGTCTATCGGAAATAGACGAACATCTCTTGCGCATCAATTTGATACACAATGGAGCTCCCGTCATCCAAGTTACGGCCCCAATTATGTATACGCTTGTTTATATAGTAACTGCAAAACAGAGATCTCCGATCGGACTTTGACGGGAAGATGGCACATTTTCCTTTGATTTGATTGGTGGATAGTCCAAAATGACGTGATATGGGTGGTGGCTTATTCCGTGTAAATGGATCGTAGCCTCACATGAAATAAAGCTGAATTTCTGCAAACAGGAGATTGCAATTTATTTCCCATGTTGTTGGATGTGACTCTGACTTTTTATTTGTTTTGTTGCATTGATAAACGTAAAACACTTTGATTCCTGGTCGTGTACAATGGAGAAAATGTGGTGGGGAGAATTTGTCACTTCAGTACGGTTGTGTGACAAAAATATAATTTTATTTCATAATTCATCTGCAAGAGCCAATCAGATGGGATCACGCTCGACTCTCCAGTCACATGACTTTGCATTCACCAATGAACGTCTAGATTAGCAGAGGCCATATGCTCATTCACCTTTTTTAGATGCAAGCATAGAAAAGCTGAACGATTGGCGAAATACCTTTTGCGGTGTTTGTAGTAAGAAAATAAGGTAAGGTTAGCTACAATATACATTGAAAATACTGAAGTATTGTATAACGATGAAACAATATGTTCTCTTAAGACCCCAAATGGCCAAACAGCTGTATATTTTGCATGAGTACCGGGGCTGTCGACATTCGTCGTAAAACTGTCGTGCAGGCCCCGGACCTGGATCAGCTGGGTTGAGCGTATACTAGGGAATGCAGTCTACACTGTGTTTACTACGGGGTACGGTATCACATACTACATGGCCTGGAAATCGCCGCCATTCCTCGAAATGTCGATGAATGAACAGGGAAATATTTAGCAAGCTGGTAGGTTATGCAGATGATTTTGACATATTTTAAATGTTTTTACAAACTAGAATATCTTTAGGTTCAAATAGATGAGGTGATGATCGATTTTCTCGCCATATGAGCTGGAAAATTGGGGGCCAAACCTGCTGGGTAAAAAATTTGTCTTGCTGGCGTGAACGCTAAAGAATGCGGTCGAATTTTGGGTCATGAGCTACGTTGTGTGACATTTTAGCATCAATATTGTATTTTAAGTATAATTTTGTAGAAGGAAACTTATTCTTTTTTGTTAAAAGAAGCTATCAAAGTTAGATAACCAAATGAATCGAATTAGGCTGAAATAATTTCATTGTGGTGAAAATGAGTATGTATGATGTCAGCGAGTTGAACATGCATGTGTCGTTTCGTGATGGAGACGTCCAGTAATATGCAAATTTGTTGGCTGTCGAATGCATGCATATTTCTAAACTTAGGTCTTACGTTGCTCCCGTACAATCAATCAAACCGTTATCGGTGTACAGGATTGTTACCTGTTCAATGACTGTTACAGTTTAACAGACGTAGCAACAATTTGTTTAACTATGTATCTTTGTAATACTTAAACAATTACTTGTTTCAAAACAGCTATTAATGAAAATCGTAAATATATACTATTAACTCCCACTTCTTTCCTTCTCTATCCTATCCTATATAATAATTTTCCTATATATATATTCTGTACTTCATATAAATTACTTCATCTTGTTGAAGATGGTCATTAAGATGTAGACATATTTAATATAAAGGATAGCTGTCTCTCCTGGTTTGTGCTCCTACGATTATTTGAAGTCAGTATTTGTGGATGCAAATTGGAACAGAATTACGTTCATGAAATTTAAAGCTGGTCTGAAATAGTTGGCTACAGATTGATGGCATTATGATGCTTCCTGTTTCTGGGCGTCGTCTTGACGACAAACGTCCGTGTTCGTCCAACATGAAATTGATCTGTAAACATTCCTTTATTTATTGAAGTATACAGATCAAAGTTTAGGCAGATTGGTTTAGAGTGGTCAACTCAGTATCAAAAAAGGTGTGTAAACAACTTAAAGTGTAGTGTATGTATATATTATACCTATTATCTCCAACAATTAATTTTGATGATAAAGATTGATGTCGGTAAAAATAACAAAATATGATTCCACTCATGAAGCTGATCAGCCACAGTAATACTTTATGTAACGTTTACACCAATGAGGTCAGAGGTCAGTGCAAAGGACTCCAATGTACAGCGGTGCGAGTTCCGAGTTGTGTACTTTTTTTTATGGGACTCGTAGAATTTCTGGAACAGCTTAAATTTTGCATTGTGAGGCCTGTTATTTTGAGCAATAAAATTGAAAAGGACTTATGAAAATAAAACGTTGATTGATCACTGAATGTACATTGTATCTGTAAGTAAAATAAAATCCCTTGATAGTCACTGCCTTCGGACAACTATAAACATATATACAGGCTTTGTTCAATTCCCCAGAAGTATTTGATGTTCAGAATAGCATTTATGTTGTTACTGTGTCACCAGGAAAGTATTTGCCTGTAAATCAACAAATATATAAAATACAATAAAATAAATGATTTTCAATATTTTTTAGTACAAACATTTGTTACGAGAGTCCAGCTGATGCCTCACACTGAGAATTAAATCAATATTGTTCGTATTTTATGATAAAATCAGTCATTTGTAAACCTGAAAATTCAGCAAGTCTAACTCACCTACAAAAAAAAATAAAATAAAATATAGAAAAATCAGGTTATGCCAATGACAGGTATATTAAGTGCTGTATCAAAGAAATTATCATAGTGATATTTCTAAACAATGATAGACTACAGATTTCTGTCACTGTCCTTACTTATTGAATTTTTCTGACAAACATGAGTAAATTGCTGAGAGACAAATATTTTTCTTGGACTACACAATGTTTGTGATATTTCATTATTCAGGTTGAGACCTAAAAGTAGTTAATATATGTATACCCACAATGTTACTATGTTTCTCTGCTGGACATGAAAGTAAAAACACAATTGTCTTGGTCAATAAAATGTTTAACAAAAAGAAAGAAACAATTGTCTTGGTCAATGAAGTGTTTGGAAAAAACCAATTGTGCTACAATACTCTCTGGTCTTTGAAACATGAGAACTTATTATTACAATGATTTTTTTAAGATGAAATTTCTATTGAATATCCATATACAGCTCCGCATGGTCTCTTGTTTTCTCTAGATGGCTGTTCAGAAATATAACAAGGACATTTTCATTTTGGGAGAGATTAAAATGATCTTTTCAAATTGGATTGACTGATAAATGATCATGCGGGATGGCTTAACTGATCAATTTCTGTTCAATATCAGTACATCATGAAGGAGATGATTCTTTAACATTTCACAGGATAATTTTGAATTCCTCGAGTTTTAATTTTTTTTCGTGATGAAATTTGTTTTCTTAGAATTTGCTATCTCCTGTCTCCATCCCTGCAGAAACAACCTGTCAGATTTTTGTGTTTGTTTTTTCAGATGGTAACCTTTCAACCATGAGTAGTAGAAGAGGTGAAACACGATGGAAACGTGGTCGGTCAAACAACTCTCCCCCGCCGGCATCAAACAGGGGCACCGGTGAGTTTTGAATTCTGTGCTTTGCGGATTATAAGACCTTGACAGTTAGGCATGTAGCTTATGTACTGGTGCGGCTAATATTTGGACAAAAAAAACCAATGGAATGAAAAAAAATTATATTGTCTGGACATCGGTTTTGGACCGTTGCATATTTTGAAACAGCCTTTTTGTTGAGGCTTATCACATGCACTATTAACCTGCATGACCTTGCATTAGTTGCTGTAACATGTCACGCTTCCAGAAAGAATAAAAAAATAGTGATTTAAACCGAGGATACCATTACACATGTACAAAACGAAGTCTGGTCAAAATACCGGTTACCACCTCATAATAAAGGGTGCAGCTTATATTCTGATGCGGCTAATATGTGGATCAACTGGAAAAAAGAGGCAAAAATTGGCTCTGTGGCTTACATACTGGTCAGTTTATAACCTGGAAAATATACATGTTTTCTACATGTACCTGTCCATCACGTGCTTGTGACTGAAATAGATCATCTAGAACTTTGCATCTGTATACAAGATGATTTTAAGATTGAAAAAAAAACATTTTCGTGGATTTAATTAATCATACCTTTTAATATGAATCTTCTGAACTTTTGTGGTTGTTCGTAAGCCATAGCAGAAGTTTACAATAGCCTGTTGCATCCTAGGATCGATAGGTGATTGGGTCAAACTCTAGAACAGCAGCCATGCATGTTTACTATAAAAATGGCTTTGTGTAACTTACAAGAAATAATATGGGACTATATGAATTTTTTCAGCATATAAGGACCTTCACTAATATTTAAGCATACAGACACTGACGGAGAAATTGTTTAGTAAACCAAACAGTATATTGGGCACGATTTCTGTGCGTAGACAATCTTTGAAGGTTCCAAAGCCAAACAAGTTCAATAATTGCTCTGTTTTGAAATGCATCAAGAATATAGAGGAATACCTGTGTATAATTCACTTACATACTTATATTAAATGATTCACTGATGATCTTGATAAATTATATCAACAAAATCTGATCAAAATTACGGTTACCACATCATAATAAAGGGTGCAGCTTATATTCTGATGGGGCTAATATGTTGATCAAATAGAAAAAAGAGGCAAAAAATTGGCTCTGCGGCTTACATATAACCAGTTTATAACCTGGAAAGTATGATAAATAGTTACATTTTGACATGGGCAATTTGCTGCGTGAGTTCATGATCTTTAATTGATAATTAGGTCCTCTGATTGTATGACATTGATTTCACATTCTCATGCTTCTCATTTTGCGTCAAAACTGAAACCAGAGATATGTGGTGATAACTCACCTGGAAAAAAACCTACAAAGTAAAGTACTATAAATATCGTGTATTATCTTATCAGGAAGTAAGTCCAAGCGTAGAGCAGCAGCTTCGACAGAAGACACTCCTCCCGAGGTGTCTGACGTAAAGGAAGATTCTACAGGAGACTCGGACACATCTGTCAGTACGGGGACCAAGAAATCAGGAAACAAAAATGGCCAAGATGGGAAAAAATCCAATACTACCAGTCGTGGTGAGTATCGTCAAATGATAGCGAGGTTTTCATCTTGGTGAAAAAAGTTATTTACTATGTCCCCAAATCAAAAGATCTGGAGCAAATTGTCTCTCTGTTTGTATATCTGTTGTATGGTTTTCTTATTGGACTTCCTTGTCACCTTTCTGGTGGTACCAAAATTTTTGACAATGTGTATTTGACTGTGACCTTTGACTTACATTTGAAAAATTTAAACATCGGCCTTAACTATTGCCATGTAAGAAGTAGGCTACAACTTTACACAGAGTAACGCTCCTTAAACTCAGAAAATTTCCAATAATTCGCAGTTTCAATTCATTATCTCTGCAGTTTTATTTAACAATATCTTGGTATACATGCCTTACACAGTACAGTTTTAATGTCACAATTTAGAATTTGGGTGAATAGTGTTTCATAAACACATCTTGTTTTGGTTTTAGAAGTAAGGGGAAACATTACAAGATATCAGAAATGTTTTTGCGTGTGTTTAATTTTGAAAAATATCAAACAAAATATTTCTTATTCTAGGGCGTAATGGCAGAAACAGAAAGAGTTCTACAGAGAAAGATCAGACTCCTCCATTAGAAGTAAAGGACAATGTCGTGGCAACATCCTCCACCACACAACAGTTGCCTCCCCCTGCAACTTCTACACGGTCATCTCCACCTGTTACAACTACGCAGTTGTCTCCCCCTATCACATCTACACAGTTTCCCCCTCCTGGAATTTCCACACAGTTACCTCCCCCTATAACTGTCACACAATTCCACCCTGCAACTTCTACACAGCTGCATCCTCCTGTGACCTCTACGCAGTTGCCTCCCCCTGGATCATCTGCACAGCTTCATCCTCCAGTAACATCCATGCAGTTACCACCCCCTGTTTCTTCAGTACAATTACCACCTCCTCATCTCCGGGAGAGCCCTGCATTCCAGCAACCGTCTGAACACAGTGCGCCTATTAGTGAACAGGTCATGGAGCGATCTTCCGCGGAGCGCTTTCAGACTGACAGGTTGATGACAGAGCGACCTTTGTTAGTATGCACACCAACAGAAGAGGAAAAAAGATCCAGAGCTATTCCTCCGAAAAAACGTAAAGGGAACGAATTTGAGAGTGAATCATCTCCCCTTGGTCCACCAGCAAAGCGACCAATGATTGACTTGATTAACTGGATTAATCAGCGTGTGCTTGCCCGTCGGGATGGTCTGTACCAACCAGGGGAGATTCGTGATGTGAAACATAACCGCCATATTGGAATTTTGTTTGACAGTGACAAAAATATGGTTTACTTTAATGATGTACTCGAACAGAAAAACAACCACGACATTATTAGTGATCACAGTCCAATGGCCGTCATGGTGGCTGTTGGGGCTCGTGTTTGTGTACGCATTAATCCTGAAGTGAATTATTATTATGAAGGACAGGTAGTGGACAAGAAATCTCAACCAATTAGTTACCGTGTAAGGATTCACGGTCTGGCAGAAGAAAAATATGAATGGGTGTCGCGTGCAGTTCTAAGACTTTTACACCCTCCATGGCATGAAGAGTTCGAGGAGGGAATCCCAGAGCAGGAAACGCCCCCACCTCCTGCTATGGTACCTTCTCCCTTCCAGTTACACATACATCAGCACACACAGCAGCCTCATCACCAACATATCCCTGCATCATTGGAAATAAGTCCCCCCTTGAATCGCCTCATACGGTCACCGTCTCTTCCACAGAGTACTAGCAATGAACGTGGTGATTCTTCTGATGATGATATTCAGAGCGAAGAATTCTGCTTCGATTCATCAGGATTAAGTACCCCTAGATCTGGAAGTGCAACACCTGGATCTGGGTCAAGGTCTCAAGGAGATCGCAAAAATCAGCCTCCGAAGAAACGTGATTCCGCTAGGAGTCGCAGCGCTCAGTCATGTGAGAGCGGTAGCCGATCTAGCACACCAAGATCACCGCTGACAACAAAATATAAAAAAGGGGATGTTGTTTCTACACCAAATGGAATTCGCAAGAAATTCAACGGAAAACAATGGAGGCGATTGTGCTCTAAGGAAGGATGCACAAAGGAATCACAAAGACGTGGCTTCTGTTCACGTCATCTCTCAATGAAAGGACAGAAAAATATGAGGAACGCTCCTCCGTTTCCTGGGTGTCGGACAGGTGAATTGAAGGAAGGACAGATAGACTGGAGTGATGGTCGCGGAGAAGGCGAGTATGATCCGGAACATGGACATGTCCATAATAGGTTTGATGAAACTGAAGCAGCTAATATGTTGGTGTCTCTGGGTAATTCTCGTTCCACTACACCAGCGTTTTCACCGACGCCTTCTCAGAATCCTTTATCTCCACAGTTAAGTGTACAGTCCCCAACCAGTGGTCATGGGTCCCGGAATTCTGCCTCTTTTACTCCAATTTCTCCGCATCCTCAGACACAAGCTTTTATTACTTCTCCAACACGTAGTTGGAGTTCCTGTGCATCCAAGTCAGGAAGTTCATCTTCAGAACATGTCTCTCCAATTACGCCAAGATTTCCGTCAAATTCTAGTTCTATTCCGTTATTTCATTCTCCAAGTCACGTGAGTGAGCATTTCCTCCAGAAAATGTCTGCAGTGCAGATGGTTAAACAAGACTCGAAAAAATGTGATGATTCAGGTATAGAGATACAGACTCCATCATCTAAAACATCACAGATACAGATGCCCTATATAGCAGGCATGTTGTCCCCGAAACGTGTGCTAACAGTGAGAGAAGGTGGCAGTGGAAGTGTTTCATCTATAACACATTATAACCCAGAACTACAGAATCGTCGCTTGGTTCAAAGTCTCTCTGTGAGTGCTCTCCCCTCACACCATAGTTTGTCGGAGAATATTATCGAGCCTATCAACAGAGTATCTATTAGTTCTGTCACTGTAGCACCAAATGTTGCTCAACAACCGGCAACTATGGCAACTCTTAAATCTTTGATCAACAGCAACCCGCGACAGATGTCCGTGGCCCAGGTACCTTACCAAGTACAAGAGATGGGAGCGCCACAGACAAACATTCTCAAGAACCAGATGACATCGTCTGTAATACAGCAACAGTTACAGCATGTATCACAGGTTACAGGCACAGCTAGTGTTATCGGAGCTGCCTCTCTCTTACCTGTGATGCCAGTTGGAGAAGTCAACAAGCTTCAGCAGGCAGTTACAACCACGGGTAAATATTTACAGGTGTTTTGTCCTTGAATTTCTTTGTTTGTGATTAGTTTACGTCTTTTTCATTTTTTGACTTTTTGACCTAAAGGAGTTTTCAGGATCGACCATTAACATGTTTTTTTTCTATTTGAAAATGTCTTCAATTAATTTTTCAGAAGCATGAAGCTGGCTCCTTATGCTTGAATCAGCAGGCCCTGCACATGATGTGTAGGCTGTTGTAATAGGATTGGCTGATTAATAATTTCAGCAAAATTTCTTCTTATAATATTTTAATTAGTATACTACATGCCCAGGTCACCTCCATGGAACTTGTGTTTAGCAAATTTCATGCATATTTAATACGGTGTTGCAATCTGATTGGTTGATTGCATTTGGCACAATATCCTCTGAATGAGTGCTATGATTTTTAACAAGTAAAAATATTTGTGTCACAAAAATTTTTTTTTACATATCTTCAAAAATACATCTTTCCATTAAAGATATAGGTCTATAATTAGAAAATGATGGATCTATCACCGTTTTTGAAGACTGATGTGACATTGGTTGTTTTACATATAGAAGAATGTATTCCACAATCTGTAGACTTATTAAAAAGTATAGTAAGAATTAAAACCACATACTCTCTTTTTTCTTCATTAATGAATCTAGGACTAGTGTTATCTGGACCTGAAGCCTTTGAAATATCTAACATACTTATAGTGTGTTCAGTATCCTGCTGAGAAATAAAAAATATTTGAAATTTGATTGTGAGCGGTAATTATAACATCAGGTAATGTGGTGTTAGAGCTGTCAATAATAGGCTGACTTATAAAGTGATTATTGAATCGTTCTGTTTATTATCGCCTTTTGTCTGGCGTCGTCCGTCATAAACATTTTCAATTTCTTCTCAAGTTCCACATGTCTCGTTGAGCTGAAACTTGCCTGAAATGATCGTGACATGATCCTGACCAAAGTTTCTTAATTTTGGGTTGGTCCAAAATCCAACATGGCCACCATCTTGAAAACACATTTTCGACTTCTTCTCAAGTTCAAAATTTGAAATCTTGTATTTTATGTCAGATGTTAAAGCCCATGGGCCTCTTGTTGTTTATTGCCTCCATAGTTATTATTATCTTGTATCAGAGTAGTTACGTTAGAATTCAGTAGTAAGTAACTTAGTGATCCAAATCTCTCGCTTGTTGTTTTTAGACATTGGTGGATGCATTTATTAACAATATCCTCTGACGGAATGCTTTTCAGGAAAAATGTAAAATGTTATCAAAGTTTTTCAGATTTATTTTATGATTGGCAAATTAAAATCCAAGAACTCAAGAGGGAAGCGACATTTTAGGTAAATTTGACAATTCACAGTGATCCAGATATGTATCAATGTTCAGTGACAGATTAGGCTCTTGGTCTGACCTTCCTTACAATGTCCAGAAAGAACTTCATACTTGGTATGTTGATTCACATTGGTGATTAGGAATCAAAAGTAGATCATTGTGACCTACATTGTGACTTTTGACCTACATCAAAAGAAAAATTGTCAGGGCTCTTATCTCCGACACTATTAGTCCTTTGAACTTCATACTTGCATTGTGTTGGTGGGAGACTGTCCTTAAAAGAAACTTGATCAAACTACATTGTACCACTGGGAGTGGAGAGGAACTATGTTTCACGTTTATTGCATCCATCTTTCTGTCCATCCTTCTGCTTTATCTCTGACACCACTGGATCTTCATACTTGTGGTATGGTGACCCTTGAGTCATATATTAAAAATAGGTCACTCTGGCCTATATTTTGACCTTTGACCTTCATCAAAGAAAATGTTTG
This sequence comes from Ylistrum balloti, assembly GCF_031769215.1. Lineage (NCBI taxonomy): Eukaryota > Metazoa > Mollusca > Bivalvia > Pectinida > Pectinidae > Ylistrum > Ylistrum balloti. The sequence goes on along the minus strand of NW_026782005.1, from coordinate 56,838 downwards.
TTCCTAGGTGAGGTGATGTGTCAGTGGGGACTACAATCCACTTGATCGTTCCATTCTTTTCCGTCTAATGCTTGGAATATTTCCACTCAACCACCTCATCAATTGATAGACTTTCTAAAAATAAAATTTAATCTTTGTGTTCCAGAAACTGAATCAAAGAAACCAGTTCCTGTATTTCCTTGGCATTCACTTGTACCATTTCTGACAAACACACGTGGAGAGCACGGGACACCTAGTGGCAATCATCAGCAACCCCAGGAACCGTCGCCCACACCTATCTCACAAACAACACCAGCACAGCTTCCCACTGCTAACAACACACCAGAAGGGGCTCATCAGAGTGTATCTGATGCTGGGGCTGAGGGTATGCTATAATATTTGTACATTTTAGTATTTTTACAGCGTATCATGTTGCTATTCAATTTATTTTGCCCAATTTTTCAGTTAAAATGAAGCTGTTTTCCCTACTTAAATATGAGTCAATTTCCCCAAAACATTTTAACAAAAAGCCTTTTAGAATTATTTAGTAAATAGTGTTTTATTACCTTTCTAATATTTTCAAAAAGTTGTGATACTTCCATTTCAGTTGACGATGAAGATAACGATGAATATGATGATGACGTTTTTGACGAGAAGGAACCAGGCCCTATAGAACCAGTGCCAAAGAAGGAACCTAAGTCACCGACAAAACGTCGCACACAGTCTCTCAGTGCAATCAAAGATGAAAAAGAGCCAAAGAGTCCGCGCAAAGTAAATGTTCCATTTTAATTGAGTGTTTATAATTGCTCTTGTCTTTAGTAAGTAAGTAAATAGTATCACATATATTTATAGAAGTATCAGATAAAGCTTATTATTAGATCTATGAAAACGCTGGAGGGGGCTGTCTGGCCCGGGGTTTGAACCCGGGACCTTCCGAACATTTGATGGAAGCTCTACCTCCTGAGCTAACTGGTTGCTGACGATAGACCCTGTCCAGTTTTTTTTCCATGACAGTGTTATTGCATGCTCTAGCTGTATGTCTATTCTACATTCATTATATTCGGCCAATAACTCTTTTCAGTCCAAGGACAAAGATCATGTGAGACGTCCAATGAATGCATTCATGATCTTCAGTAAACGTCATCGACACATGGTTCACCAACGACATCCCAACCAGGACAATCGAACCGTCAGTAAGATTCTTGGCGAGTGGTGGTACGCCTTGGGTCCTAAAGAGAAACAGAAGTATCACGACCTCGCCTACCAGGTAAGATGGGAACTGTAGTTAGTGTTTATCTTAGTACAATAGTTTTCATGCAAATAAAACAGAATTGGGGAGGGGGGGGAGTGGTGGTTGTTACAAGGTAGAACAGAATTGGGGGGGAGGGGGAGTGGTGGTTGTTACAAGGTAGAACAGAATTTTGGGGGGGTGGTGGTTGTTACAAGGTAGAACAGAATTTGGGGGGGGTGGGGAGTGGTGGTTGTTACAGGGTAGAACAGAATTTGGGGGGAGGGGGAGTGGTGGTTGTTACAAGGTAGAACAGAATTTGGGGGGGAGGGGGAGTGGTGGTTGTTACAAGGTAGAACAGAATTTGGGGGGAGGGGGAGTGGTGATTGTTACGAGGTAGAACAGAATTGGGGGGGAGGGGGGGTGGTTGTTATGAGGTAGAACAGTATTGGGGGGGGGGGAGGAGGGTTGGTTGTTACGAGGTACAATGTCCTTTAAAACAACATCACAACAAAACAATTATTTTTCTTTAAATTTTTTTTTTTGGCATACATATATTTCAAGTGTAACACCTTATGAACAATGACTAAGTTTTCGTTGAAATATGCACATAAGTAGATTAAATAATAATCGTCTGTAAATATCAGGATACGAAGGTACCTGGAAATATAAAATAACAAATTATTGTTTTGTCCTTTTTGGATGTTTATAACTCGTGTGATGTTGACCCTGAAGTGACCTCCGTGATATTAATTGTTCTCCAGGTAAAGGAGGCCCACTTTAAAGCGTATCCTGACTGGAAATGGTGCTCGAAAGAGAGGAAGAAATCCAGTACAATAGCTAATCAGCTCAAACAAAGAAGCAGTACAGGACGGAGACTGAGTTCTACTGACGACATGGAAGACATTGGTGGGTGTCGCTTCCTCTCAACATCCGTTTATAAATCCGAAATTCCATCCATTTGTGATGTTTCTGATCACAGCCTAGGTGTTGGCTACAGATCCTAACTTACTGCATACTATCAACGGTTTCATCAGTAAACCTTAATATGTTGGTTTCCTTTGATTCTTTTGATATGAACGAGACTTTAAGGTCAAACGCACTTCGTCAAAAAAATTGTTATTGAAGTGAAATAGAAAAAATTTAGTATCATATTTCATAAAAATCAATTTGTAAAAATCATGAGTTGTTTAGCAGAGTAATTTTACATGAATATTTTTATATGGTTTGTGTTTTATAATTCCAGACAAACCACTTTTAGAAGACCTGGAGGAAGAAATTAAAGTTCCCGATGACTTAGACGTCTTCAAGCTTCAGGATGATGTCATGGATCAGAATGAACAGGAACAGAGGGAGCGCTCATTATTTGAAATCTCTCGAGTGAGATCCCAGAGCCTCTCTGCCGTTCCACGAGATGGCAGCTCCGCATTTTTCCCTCCAAAAAAGGATGAGGGGAAACAATTTACTGAGGTAATTTTAGAATCAGGCCCCGATTTCACGAATCTTCTTTAACTTGAAGAAATCTTAACTACGATAAAAAAGCATAGGTAAGTGAAGGTTAAAAAAGAAATTTAAGGAAATTCCGTATTTTCATGCTTTTTGACATGTCGGTATTAAATGTGTTTTCCAATGCCCATGCTTCATAAAAAAGTTCTAATTTATACAGCATGAGCTGATATGGTAAATAGAAGTTCGTTTTTAAAAAAAATTCATGGGGGCAGAGCTGATTTGAAATTGATATCGGGATGGAGTTGAATTCAGTTCAGTAAAGGTATACCATAAAAAATAACAGGTGTTATGATTTACTGTGTTTTTTAACTGAAGTTTGATGAAAAAATAATTTGAAAAGTTGTAATAAAAAAGTTTACTTATTCAAGATGAAGACATATGTGTGTTATGATTTACTGTGTTTTGTAACCGAAGTTTGATGAAAAAATCTTTTGAAAAGTTCAAGATGGAGACGCATATCCGACCAAGCCGGCAAAAAAACGATTTGAACAGTAATAATGATAAAAGTCAAATATCAGTTTGGATGGAAACTCACAAGAAAAGAGACACAACATGACTTGGGTATTTTATTCCATGTAGAAAATAGAGATGTTGTCTTATTAAAAAAAAAAAATTAAGAATTTTTTCCAATTTTGATACAGGATCTGAAACGACCGCTGTTACCAAGTCAACAAAGTTATTCCTCAACAACGAGTGTTACTATAGCAACCAGTAGTCAGCAGCAAATCAGCCAACCACAGCATCCTCAGTTCTGTGCCATGGTTTCTAGGGAGACAGACGGAGACGATGCCTATAGTGACGAGGAGAGGATGGTTATCGATGAAGAAAAGAAAGATGGTACAAATAAGAAATAAATTAATCTGTTATTTCAAATTAAAAATGAAGAAAAGACAGATGGTAAGAGTGAAGAATTAAGTATTTTTTTATTTCTTTATGGTAGAAAAGAAATATTTTGGTGTAAAAAATAAGTATAAAAAAAACAAGTACTAAGGTGTATTTTAGATTTATTTGATTTTGTGGATGTTAGTGTGATCTGAATGTTTTTTACCAGGGGTCGATGATTTGGGAGACACAAGCGAGACAGAGACGAGAAAACTGGAATGTAATGAGAATGTTTATGATAGCGAGACAGACAGTCAGACTGAGGAAGACACACTTATTGAGAACAAAGCTTTTCCACAACAACGATTCTCTCCTGTGATGAAACACATCAGTCCGTCAGAGATCCCCTACCGTCCAACACCAATCAGGAAACTTCCCGAGTCTTCGGGACATTCTGCAGCATCCTCCATAGGAACCTCGGAAGGTGATAGTCCCCGACCATCAAGTGCGGGTGGATTTCGACCTAAAGGGGCAGTGTTCCGAGCAAAGGCAAACAAACAAGCACGAATAATGTCCACTGGAAGTTCCTTTGGGAATGAATCTCAATTATCACAGCAATTTAATTTTAATCAACACGATTCCTCCTCCCGGACTCCAGTAACCCAGCAGCACACTGTCAAGGTCGGTCAGATGAAGCTCCATAATATCACCATGACAACACAGGAAAATCAACAGATTCTTGTGTCATCGAACACCGAGACAATTCTGGGAAAACAAAATGGACGAGGTCCTGTTATGAATAAAGTGACACAAAAACCAATACGAGGAAAACCCCTGCACGTACAGCAGCCACAGTTACAGCAACAGCCACAGTTACAGCCGATACAAATACAGCCAAGTCTCTCACCACATGGTGGGATACCGTTGGGAAAGCCTGTCACATCCAGTACAGTTCAGCTGGTACCTTTTACCCAAACAGTTGCCACTAGTGCTAATTACGGCTCAAACGTGGTGGTTCCCACTTACTCCACCATGGGGAAACCCATCACTACACCTGTACCTATAGCCTCTAAACCATTTGTGTCCATGCAGCAGGCGCAGATCGCCACGCCAACGTTACTAAAACAGGCAGTGACTGGTAATGGAATACAACAACAGCAGACTCTACTGCAAGCTTCGCCAAACGGAAACGTGAAAAATGTTGGCACAATTTTGGTGCAAAATATTCCTTCAAGTCAGTATGGAATGTTGTTGAACACGCCGTCTATTGCTTCATCTGTAAGCAGTAAAACAACCTCTGTTCCCGCCATGTCTAATGCCTTCATCACAACAATTCGCAATGTGGTTCCTTCTCAGGGGCAGTCACCACAGGGACATGTATCACAGGCCAACACACAGAACCAGCCTCTTACCCAAGCTACACTGCTCAACACACTTGTGTTGAAGCCAAATCAGGTAGCACATCCCCAGCAGGCCCAGTCTCCACAGCAACAACCTGTACAACAAACTATTAGCCTATCACAGGCTGGCTTACAACCCACGCATGTCCAGTACATACTTCCCTCTGTAAGGGTAGCAACACCTAATGGAGGAAAAGTACAAAATGTTGTTCAGATGGCGTTACCAGCCACCCCTGTACAACAGAGTAATATTCAACTCACTTTTCCTGGACAACATTCCCAACTCCATTCACCTTTACCCCAGCAGCAAATTTCCCAGCATTCTCAGCAACATCCGCCTTTACAGCCGTCCCCTCAATCAGTTCAGACAGGAAAAGTTCAGTTAGCTCCCGTCACAGGAAACGGGTTAAAAGTAGCACCAATGACAAGTCAGGGGAAAATGCTACAGCAACAAGGGGGATTACTAAGTACACACACCAACCTGGCCTCCCCCATCGTTCTGAACCAGACCAAGCCAAATCAGCAAGTTCCCATGGTGACGACACAGTTTGTCACGATGAGTCAAAACCAACAAGTCCAGTTACCAAGCGTGTCCCAGGGGCAAGGCTACATGTCATTACCTGGTGGGTCACACACACCCACCCAGTTACAACTTCACCCCCAGGCACACACACAGTTGATACAGCAACAAGGGGGACAACTCCAGGTACACGGAACCCAACTCCAAGTGCAGCAAGTCCAGCAAGGGGGACAACTCCAGGTACAGCAAGTCCCACAGGGGGGACAACTCCAGGTGCAGCAAGTACAGACAGCAAATCAACAACAACAGGCTAAATTGTTGTTGCCCTCTACACAGAAGTAAGTCATTAATGATTTATTTGTTATGATGGTAAAAAAGGATCATTTGCAATTTGATAGTTTTTTAAAGAATTTTCATTATAATATGTATCATAGATCATATCCAAACAATTACCTATCTGCAAATATAAACAAGTAAATTTTGTGCTTTGCAAATTAATCATCTGTAATCCCTCCTTAAATGGGAAAAGAATGTCTAATAACTAGTTAGTAACTGATAGTTTAGTAAATTCAGATCCTTCATTTGCATTTTTGTACTCGTTCTTTATTTTACTAAAAAATAAAATGTAAATACTTAATTGTTTACAGCACAAGGATGTATATGCAGCCAAATTCTATCAGCACTGTTGCCATGGCAGCATCACCACTCCCAAAAATTGAAGGTGTCCAAGGAGTTAACTCCCCTGCTTTCATCAACTATGTACAACAAAGTATGCTACTGAGAAATATTGATGCTATTCAGTAATATTGGAGAATCATTAGAATGCTATTCAGTAATATTGGCGAATCTTTAGAATGCTATTCAGCAATATTGGCGAATCATTAGAATGCTATTCAGCAATATTGGCGAATCTTTAGAATGCTATTCAGCAATATTGGCGAATCTTTAGAATGCTATTCAGCAATATTGGCGAATCTTTAGAATGCTATTCAGCAATATTGGCGAATCATTAGAATGCTATTCAGCAATATTGGCGAATCATTAGAATGCTATTCAGTAATATTGGCGAATCATTAGAATGCTATTCAGTAATATTGGCGAATCATTAGAATGCTATTCAGCAATATTGGCGAATCATTAGAATGCTATTCAGCAATATTGGCGAATCATTCAGTAATATTGGCGAATCTTTAGAATGCTATTCAGCAATATTGGCGAATCATTAGAATGCTATTCAGTAATATTGGCGAATCATTAGAATGCTATTCAGCAATATTGGCGAATCATTAGAATGCTATTCAGTAATATTGGCGAATCATTCAGTAATATTGGCGAATCTTTAGAATGCTATTCAGCAATATTGGCGAATCATTAGAATGCTATTCAGTAATATTGGCGAATCATTAGAATGCTATTCAGTAATATTGGCGAATCATTAGAATGCTATTCAGTAATATTGGCGAATCATTAGAATGCTATTCAGTAATATTGGCGAATCATTAGAATGCTATTCAGTAATATTGGCGAATCATTAGAATGCTATTCAGTAATATTGGCGAATCATTAGAATGCTATTCAGTAATATTGGCGAATCATTAGAATGCTATTCAGTAATATTGGCGAATCATTAGAATGCTATTCAGCAATATTGGCGAATCATTAGAATGCTATTCAGTAATATTGGCGAATCTTTAGAATGCTATTCAGTAATATTGGAGAATCATTAGAATGCTATTCAGTAATATTGGCGAATCATTCAGTAATATTGGCGAATCTTTAGAATGCTATTCAGCAATATTGGCGAATCATTAGAATGCTATTCAGTAATATTGGAGAATCATTAGAATGCTATTCAGCAATATTGGCGAATCATTAGAATGCTATTCAGTAATATTGGCGAATCATTCAGCAATATTGGCGAATCTTTAGAATCATTCAGTAATATTGGAGAATCATTAGAATGCTATTCAGTAATATTGGAGAATCATTAGAATGCTATTCAGCAATATTGGCGAATCATTAGAATGCTATTCAGTAATATTGGCGAATCATTCAGTAATATTGGCGAATCTTTAGAATGCTATTCAGCAATATTGGCGAATCATTAGAATGCTATTCAGTAATATTGGTGAATCATTCAGCAATATTGGCGAATCTTTAGAATTATCTTCTAGATTTAAGTTTTAGAGTGAAACTTTGAAGGCTTGGAGGTTTTCTTGTGTTCGTTTGTATGAAATCCTCCTTGAGCTTTAGAGTTAGGATTTCAAGTGTTGATAATAAATGATTACATGAATGTTTTACAAAATGCTAATAGAAATATTTTGGTCAAATATTGTTTGTCTCCTGCGTATGTGTGTATCATCAGAATAACTCTTCATAATATTGAGGATTTCAAAAATGTCTTCTGTTATCAAATGTACACTTACATTTGTTGTAATAAGGAATATTTAAATTTGTTGTAATAAGGAATATTTAAATTTGTTGTAATAAGGAATATTTAAATTTGTTGTGATAAGGAACATTTAAATTTGTTGTGATAAGGAACATTTGAATTTGTTGTGATAAGGAACATTTAAATTTGTTGTGATAAGGAACATTTAAATTTGTTGTGATAAGGAACATTTGAATTTGTTGTGATAAGGAACATTTAAATTTGTTGTGATAAGGAACATTTAAATTTGTTGTGATAAGGAACATTTAAATTTGTTGTGATAGGGAACATTTGAATTTGTTGTAATGATGTAATGTTGTTGGAATGAATGTTGTAGACAGAACATCATTTGTTGGTTTGATTTCATCTAAACTTTTATTATTTAATGTTTGAAGTTTTTCTATTCAAGTGGTGCTATTTGATTTTATTATGACAGTGAAATGAAAATTTGGGGAAAATAATTTCAGGCTTGTATGAAATGAAAACTGCAAAATTTTTACCCATCGAAAAGGCATCCTTTACAAGTACATAGTGAATGTATCAAATGATCTCTTAATCTAATGCTTGTTTCTGTCCAGATCCCCAGGGAGCTGTACAACAGGTGATGATTCAACAGCAGGGCACACGATCACCTGCCCCGAGCCCAGGGGCTCAACAAATACAACCTCCAGCTGCCCCCCAGGGGCAAGTGACGTATGCTTCACAGGCTCCGTTGGCTCCCAAAACGGTGGTGACTGCCCCTAAAGCTCCAAGCCCTCCACAGATACAAACCAATTCATCCTACCAGGGTAAGATATCTTCAAATGTTCAGACTTTTTCCCTTGTTGCACAAACTTAGTATTGTTTTTGTTCTGTTTTGTTGTTGTTTTTTGTTTGTTTTCTTTCTTTGTTTTTGTTTTAACTATTACAATTTTATCATTTATCATTAGAAAACAAAATGGAATGGAAATTTCATTCTTTAAAAGATTGGATTTTTAAGCTTGTGTAGGCTAAAGTCACGATAAGAGCTAGAAATGTTCAAGAAGCTTCCAACATCAACATTTTAGTTATTTTTTTATTTCACGATAGTCTCTGCGTCAACATAACTTTCCTGTTGTATTCTCTGATGAAGAGTATTTAAATTTGTTCGGATGAATGACCTTGACCTACATTTAAAGTCACAAAGATTAAATCATTTAAGACAAATTCTGATCAAACTAAGAGGTTCACAGTTGTTAACAATGTCATGCTGTAATGGTATGTAGTTGTATTTAAATGATGTAGTATCATGTTTAGACAAATTTCCTAAAGTTGTCTCACTTTGATAGGAATGTCAAAGCCACAGGCTCCGACCCCGACAAGTGTTCCTGTAAGCTCAGGAGTGGACATTGGTTACATCACTGGAGGCAGTCAGTCCAAGTCGTACCGCGTCAAAGCCACCATTGCTAACATCCCTGTAGCAACGGAGAGTCTTCAGGTCACTGCAGCTTTACAAGGTTAGTAGTTGTCTGAATGATTCTGTCAGTCTGGTAAAATGATGAAGGTTGGCACTCGAGTATTAGTCTGGTAAAATGATGAACGTTGGCACTCGAGTATTAGTCTGGTAAAATGATGAACGTTGAGACTCGAGTATTAGTCTGGTAAAATGATGAACGTTGGGACTCGAGTATTAGTCTGGTAAAATGATGAACGTTGGGACTCGAGTATTAGTCTGGTAAAATGATGAACGTTGGGACTCAAGTATTAGTCTGGTAAAATGATGAACGTTGGGACTCGAGTATTAGTCTGGTAAAATGATGAACGTTGGGACTCGAGTATTAGTCTGGTAAAATGATGAACGTTGGGACTCGAGTATTAGTCTGGTAAAATGATGAACGTTGGGACTCGAGTATTAGTCTGGTAAAATGATGAACGTTGGCACTCGAGTATTAGTCTGGTAAAATGATGAACGTTGGGACTCGAGTATTAGTCTGGTAAAATGATGAACGTTGGGACTCGAGTATTAGTCTGGTAAAATGATGAACGTTGGGACTCGAGTATTAGTCTGGTAAAATGATGAACGTTGGGACTCGAGTATTAGTCTGGTAAAATGATGAACGTTGGGACTCGAGTATTAGTCTGGTAAAATGATGAACGTTGGGACTCGTATTAGTCTGGTAAAATGATGAACGTTGGGACTCGAGTATTAGTCTGGTAAAATGATGAACGTTGGGACTCGAGTATTAGTCTGGTAAAATGATGAACGTTGGGACTCGAGTATTAGTCTGGTAAAATGATGAACGTTGGGACTCGAGTATTAGTCTGGTAAAATGATGAACGTTGGGACTCGAGTATTAGTCTGGTAAAATGATGAACGTTGGGACTCGAGTATTAGTCTGGTAAAATGATGAACGTTGGGACTCGAGTATTAGTCTGGTAAAATGATGAACGTTGGCACTCGAGTATCAGTCTGGTAAAATGATGAACGTTGGCACTCGAGTATCAGTCTTGTAGAATGATGAACACAGGAATTTTTTTTTATCAATAAATATTCGTGTTTTCCAATTTCCAGGTCAACGACCTCTGACCTCCCCAGTACAGAGCCCTCATGCTGTAGGCAGTATATACCGTAACATCCATAACAGCCCGCCTCAGCAAATGAACAATGAACATAAACCCAAGAAACCATCCCCATTGGTTCTCTCTTATGAGCCAATCAGAAGGTCCCCGAGCCCGAGTACGCCAGAAAGCAGGGAAGAAGATGAAGACGAAGAAGATGGGGAAGATATGTCAAAAGGGCAACAGACAAAGAAACAGCGGGAACTGTCAGGTGACAGGAAACGAGAAAAGAAAGAAAGTCTCAAAGTCACGGTGAGCATTTCTAATTGGAATGTTTTATCAGAAACACACCATGAACCGTGAAATGTGTTGATAGATAATAGTTAAAAGACTAATTACCTATCTCCAAGAACACACACCTAGTTCCTGTCCATACAGAAGTATAGTTTTACCAATTTATAAACATATCAAAATTATATCTTGACTTCTGAAGTCTACAGACTGCACTGCAAAGTGCTCACATAACCTTTATGACGTTTGGAGATGCTGCAATCAGCATGGCCTCTTTCTGTTTTTGTAGGCATCGTGAAACATGTTTGTGTTACTGTTGTAGTCGGGGATGGTCGTATATAGGAATTCATGGCTGAAATGTGTATTTGATAAATTATAGCTATAAAAAATAGAAACACAATATTTAATTTGATGTGTAACAAGTGTGCTCATTTGTTAAAATAGTTGTATGCTCAGAATTTACCTGCTTATTGTTGGACCAGTAACACTCAGATTGGTGGATCAGATTCTACTTTGGAATTCTGAGAAACCAATATTCAAGACAATAAAAATAAGACGGAAATGAAACAATTAAATATATACAATAGTTTATTACCAAATTTAAACCAGAATATGTAAAACATATATTTTTATGAAAAATCCTGGTTAAGAATGAGAGATCAGTCATACTGCTTCTATTGAACAATTTTGCTGCGTTCTATGTAGGTATTCAGTAAAAATTATATTTCAATTCATTTCATATGACAGATTTCAACAAATGTCTCAAGATATATACCCAGCACTAAACAAATATCAATTACCAAGTGAGTGCTAACAGCCAACCGTTTAGTAAAGCGTTATATATAAAGGACCAACCCACCAGCCCTTTCTGGTCTTTTTTTCTCCATCTGTTGGACATTGGTATTTGTGCAAATATGGTTAGTAATGCAATATTTGTATTTTTATAGGCTTCTTCGGTGGACAAATCTCCTTCAGGTGTCGAACAAGTCAATCCTGATGAATCTATGCCAGCACCACAAACACCATCAACAGAGACATCAGCGACCACTCCACGGTTACCGGTAGGTTCTAGTTTACATTGCGACCACTCCACAGATACCAGTAGGTTCTAGTTTACATTGGGACCACTCCACAGATATCAGTAGGTTCTAGTTTACATTGGGACCACTCCACAGATACCTGTAGGTTCTAGTTTACATTGGGACCACTCCACAGATACCTGTAGGTTCTAGTTTACATTGCGACCACTCCAGAGATACCAGTAGGTTCTAGTTTACATTGCGACCACTCCACAGATACCAGTGGGTTCTAGTTTACACTGTGACCACTCCACAGATACCAGTAGGTTCTAGTTTACGCTGTGACCACTCCACAGATACCAGTAGGTTCTAGTTTACACTGTGAACACTCCACAGATACCAGTAGGTTCTAGTTTACACTGTGAACACTCCACAGATACCAGTAGGTTCTAGTTTACATTGCAACCACTCCACAGATATCAGTAGGTTCTAGTTTACATTGTGACCACTCCACAGATACCAGTAGGTTCTAGTTTACAATGCGACCACTCCACAGATATCGGTAGGTTCTAGTTTACACTGTGAACACTCCACAGATACCAGTAGGTTCTAGTTTACATCGCAACCTCTCCACAGACATCGGTAGGTTCTAGTTTACACTGTGAACACTCCACAGATACCAGTAGGTTCTAGTTTACATTGCGACCACTCCACAGATATCGGTAGGTTCTAGTTTACATTGCGACCACTCCAAAGATACCAGTAGGTTCTAGCTTACACTGTTACCACTCCACAGATATCGGTAGGTTCTAGTTTATATTGCGACCACTCCACAGATATCGGTAGGTTCTAGTTTACATTGCGACCACTCCACAGATACCAGTAGGTTCTAGTTTACATTGGGACCACTCCACAGATACCAGTAGGTTCTAGTTTACATTGGGACCACTCCACAGATATCGATAGGTTCTAGTTTACATTGGGACCACTCCACAGATATCAGTAGGTTCTAGTTTACATTGGGACCACTCCACAGATACCAGTAGGTTCTAGTTTACATTGGGACCACTCCACAGATACCAGTAGGTTCTAGTTTACATTGGGACCACTCCACAGATATCGATAGGTTCTAGTTTACATTGTGACCACTCCACAGATATCAGTAGGTTCTAGTTTACATTGGGACCACTCCACAGATACCAGTGGGTTCTAGTTTACACTGTGACCACTCCACAGATACCTGTAGGTTCTAGTTTACATTGAGACTTCAGTATGGATGGATAACTTGGACTTTGAATTGAAGACAGGAAATGATTGGTTTAAACTTTGCAATTTTGTTTGAAACAAATACATTACATTGACATGTAATTTTGTACAAAGAAGAAAAGTTTGGAAAAGAAGGAAACAAGCAAAATTTTGGATAATTAATGTCTTTTGTGAGGAAGTATGCCCTATCTGCTTCAGTTTTTTTTTTTTTTTTTTTAATTTTTAAGAATTCTATCTCTGAAAAATGAAATTTAGTCCTGGCATCACTTGTATAAAACATCTCAACTTAAGATTTCCTCAAGTCAAGATTTTCCTCAGCTAATATCTCCTTGAAAATATCTTGTATGAAAATTCCTCAAGGAATTTCAGGACATCCTAGCCGATGCCTTCCTCCTGTTCCTTGAGAAAATTTTATACAAGCCGTTTTTGAGGAGATATCAGCTGAGGAAAATCTCGACTTGAGGAAATCTCAAGTTGAGATGTTTTATACAAGTGGGGCCTGATCTACAGTTGTAAGTTTTGTTTTATAATTGTTGATTATAGAAGCCAAAACACAAGCCGCCCCCACTTCCAGTGCCACAATCCTCGCTGGCCGTGGGCGATGCTTCGTTTGCCTCTCCTGGTCCAGGAACTAACAGTCCTCGGCGGGGTGTTGCCTTTAAAAACAAGATGCAGGATGGAATGGAAAAGTAAGCTATCTTTTCGTATGTTCTGCTGTAAACCAACCTTTTTCTTGATTTCCATATCACAGTTATGCAGCAGTAGGATATAAAGACGATATTCTGCTTCTTATTCATAATAAACTGATATGATGATAAACAATACTATAATATTTTATAATGGCTACTTATCATAATTCCTAGTGATTGACTTCTGTGAATTTGTGACGCTCACTTGTAAAACTCCATTTGTTAGGTCTTCAAATAAAAGATGTGGATGTTGTGGGAAACATAATTCTCACATTAATTAAGTGTTGATTTAGAGAAAAATTGATAGAAAATTGCTGAAAAATGTACAAAAATGTACTTGATACAATGTTGCTAACTTCCTGTATTCCGGATTGGTACAGAGTGCTACAGGAAGTGAACTTTGACAAGAGGTTTGAGGCTTTACCACAGTTTGTACCAGAACATACGAACATGGACTCACCAGTCCCGCAGAGTCCACGAGCAATCATCAGCTGCTACAAGAGGCGTCGGAAAGTGTCCACTCTTGGTATGGATTTAGATTTAATTTTCAACTTTCTAAACATCTGTATACTGTATCTGGTGGAACATCTTTGCAGTTCACCTTAAGCTTAATTTTGTTGTTTTGCTAAATGGTTCAAAAATAAAAGAAGAATTGATGTTTGAACAATTAAAGATATGCAGTTATTAGTTTAAGGCAAAGTTAGAACTGGGAAAAACATCAACATTTTTCATGAGAGCTAAATCCTGGAAAATTTTGGTTTTGTAAACAGTAATGATTGTGCTTGTTAAGTTTATCCATTAGGACAAATTATTCACTCACTGACCTCTGTTATCAGCTACTGGAGAGTCGACACCAAGCGAGACTTTTGACCCCGTCTCTCCAAGTTACAAGAAGTTTTCCAGTGAGTCTGAGACTGGGACCCCACAGACACCTCGCAGTGCGCGATTCGAAGACAACATGTTCTTTGGACGTAATTTCAGCTTGGAGACACTTGCTGATGCTGCGGTGTCTTCCAAACCAGGTAAGGCATAAATTATGGAGCTGCAGTCAGAGATCAAAGGTCATAGGTCAGCTGTTGTGTCCTTGAACCTCGGTAAGCCATAGCTCTGGAGGCTGCAGACAGAAATGAGAAAGTCGATGGTCTGTCACAGTTTCAAAATGAAAAGTATGAATATGAAACACAATGTTCCTTTGTCACTTGTGCGAGAGTGCCTTCTTTTTTATACTCAAGGTGAAACGATACAGAAAAATGAAAAAAAGATTCACAAGAAAGTTTGAGTGAGAATACAATACTTTATTATGTGTTGGGTTCTACTGCTAATTGTAACCCATCTTTACTGTGATTTATAAGGATTTTGATCCTCTAGCAGTCTCGGTTTACTGGAGCTCTTTTGTGTAAAGACCTGATACTGGTATCTGTTTCCTTATAAGGTTTTCATTGTTTCTGTAGATTTCCTTGTGTGTTGTGTTGACACCTGACAACTGTTTCTGTAGACTTCCTTGTGTGACACCTGACAACTGTTTCTGTAGATTTCCTTGTGTGACACCTGACAACTGTTTCTGTAGACTTCCTTGTGTGACACCTGACAACTGTTTCTGTAGATTTCCTTGTGTGACACCTGACAACTGTTTCTGTAGATTTCATTGTGTGTTGTGTTGACACCTGACAACTGTTTCTGTAGACTTCCTTGTGTGACACCTGACAACTGTTTCTGTAGATTTCCTTGTGTGACACCTGACAACTGTTTCTGTAGATTTCCTTGTGTGACACCTGACAACTGTTTCTGTAGACTTCCTTGTGTGACACCTGACAACTGTTTCTGTAGATTTCCTTGTGTGACACCTGACAACTGTTTCTGTAGACTTCCTTGTGTGACACCTGACAACTGTTTCTGTAGATTTCCTTGTGTGACACCTGACAACTGTTTCTGTAGACTTCCTTGTGTGACACCTGACAACTGTTTCTGTAGATTTCCTTGTGTGACACCTGACAACTGTTTCTGTAGACTTCCTTGTGTGACACCTGACAACTGTTTCTGTAGATTTCCTTGTGTGACACCTGACAACTGTTTCTGTAGATTTCCTTGTGTGACACCTGACAACTGTTTCTGTAGATTTCCTTGTGTGACACCTGACAACTGTTTCTGTAGATTTCCTTGTGTGACACCTGACAACTGTTTCTGCTTCAGTAGAAGATTTCCTTGAAAGTGGGCTTAGTTCACCAATGACGCCCAGAACTCCAAGCTCACCTGGACAATTCTCGTCACTCCGAAGGATCCTTGACCAGCGTCGTCAACTCGTCATGCAGTTGTTTCAGGAACATGGACTGTTTCCATCTGGTAAGTAAATGAACATCATTTTGACATTCTCTTCTGCCAGATATTTCTACCGCAATAGCTAGAATAATTTATAGGTCATTATTGAAGATAACAAGACCTGGGTAAGCAAATATGAGCTTAAAATTATCAGTGACTTTTTGTCAAAATACAGTCGTACTCTTTTAAGTTTCGAGTCGATGGGACCGTCGGACAGAGTCGATGGGACTGTCGGAAAAAGTTCTAGTTATTTGAGAGTTTGATTTAAGTGATTACAAACATTTGGTTGGAAGTTTGGTCATGACTGCCAAAATACTTCAAATTAAAGGGTGTTTTCAAGTTATACGAGATCATGTTGATGAGGTTTGACTGTATCTTGTGTGATGTAACAAAAGTTGATTGTGTAGTTGATTGAAAATTACTTTCCTTATATGTACGGTGGGTTTTGTATTTCACCAATACTAATGGGGGCAGGCATAACTTTCCTCTCTGTCAACATCAAACACGGCTGGTGGACTTCTCATTAACTTAGAAGTCTCTGTCAACATCAAACACGGCTGGTGGACTTCTCATTAACTTAGAAGTCTCTGTCAACATCAAACACGGCTGGTGGTGGACTTCTCATTAACTTAGAAGTCTCTGTCAACATCAAACACGGCTGGTGGACTTCTCATTAACTTAGAAGTCACTGTCAACATCAAACATGGCTGGTGGACTTCTCATTAACTTAGAAGTTTCTGTCAACATCAAACACGGCTGGTGGACTTCTCATTAACTTAGAAGTTTCTGTCAACATCAAACACGGCTGGTGGTGGACTTCTCATTAACTTAGAAGTCTCTGTCAACATCAAACATGGCTGGTGGACTTCTCATTAACTTAGAAGTCACTGTCAACATCAAACATGGCTGGTGGACTTCTCATTAACTTAGAAGTTTCTGTCAACATCAAACACGGCTGTTGGACTTCTCATTAACTTAGAAGTTTCTGTCAACATCAAACAAGGCTGGTGGTGGACTTCTCATTAACTTAGAAGTCTCTGTCAACATCAAACATGGCTGGTGGACTTCTCATTAACTTAGAAGTTTCTGTCAACATCAAACACGGCTGGTGGACTTCTCATTAACTTAGAAGTCTCTGTCAACATCAAACATGGCTGGTGGACTTCTCATTAACTTAGAAGTTTCTGTCAACATCAAACACGGCTGGTGGACTTCTCATTAACTTAGATGTCTCTGTCAACATCAAACATGGCTGATGGACTTCTCATTAACTTAGATGTCTCTGTCAACATCAAACATGGCTGGTGGTGGACTTCTCATTAAGTTTGTAAATAAGTATAGAATGTACAAGGGTTTAAAGGAGTAAGTTATACTGGTATCATCTGTTTTCATGTATAAGAATGAAAGATGTTCCATAAGATGTTTTGATTTAAATAGCTGAAATATCAATAAAACAAGGACAGGGAAACAAATAATAAAATTCAACATTGATGAACGAATGACAAACCATGAACAATAAGAAAGATTTCTCATAGATCTTTGATAGTAAATAAAATAGGTTTTTTCTACATATAGTATACGTATAGATGATTTGATGTCTTTTCAGCTCAAGCCACAGCCAATTTCCAAGCAGAGCATGCAACTATTTTTCCGTCAAAGGTTTGTCTACAACTGAAAATACGTGAGGTGCGACAGAAAATGATGGCACAATCTGCAGCAGTGGAAAAAGCTGCCTCAGGCGATGCTTCATCTGGCAGCATGCCATCAACACCTGTGGCAACACACCCGCCCCCTAATGACTCTGACAACAGTACTGGAGGAGGAGAGTCACACACAGGGGAGGGAACTCTCTCGTCTGGGAACATGGAGGAGGAAAATTGATCAAGGAAATGTGGAATCACCAAAGGGGAGGTAACTCTCTCCCTTCAGGGATCATGGAGTAAGAAAAATCGAATAAAGATGTTGTAATATTATGTGTTAAGAAGGTCTGAACTTGGATAATGTTGAAACATTAATCTGGATGTTTGTTATGTAGACACAATTGTTGTAAATGTCTAAAATTTGACAGCTGTGCCATAAACAAAATTAATTTTTATGTGTGAAGATTTGACTTAATGATTTTGTAAAATGGAGGAAAATGAGGTAAATAAGAGTGAAGTTGATGAATTTGTGTAAGAATTCTGTATTATAGATTAATATAGCTATGTTATATAAACATTACTATGTTTAATTTCACTTGTTTTGAATCATAAGTTTATCAATCAAAAACACTGTTTTTGTTTGCAAATTTTTTTGTGACATTTAAATGTCATACACAGTGTATTGTCGATAAATTTGGAATCATAAGTGCTATGTGACCGTTTTTTGTTGAAAAATTATACATAATTAAAAATTTTCTTTTTTTGACAAATTTTCATTTTGGAGCATAATAGATAGTATTTTATAGTCCACAATGCCTTAATCACTTACTGAAGAACCCATCAAAAGAACAGGAAGTTTACTGACTGGGTTGATTGTCCTGTAAAAAGCCCACCCCAAACTTTGAGTCTGAGTTAATACGTTTGACAGTTGGGGTAATTGTTGACTTTGAGTCTGATGTGTTAGCCATCTGGACTTGCTGTCCTGTAATACGCCCACACTGACTTTGAGTCTGATGTGTTAGCCATCTGGACTTGCTGTCCTGTAATACGCCCACACTGACTTTGAGTCTGATGTGTTAGCCATCTGGACTTGCTGTCCTGTAATACGCCCACACTGACTTTGAGTCTGATGTGTTAGCCATCTGGACTTGCTGTCCTGTAATACGCCCACACTGACTTTGAGTCTGATGTGTTAGCCATCTGGACTTGCTGTCCTGTAATACGCCCACACTGACTTTGAGTCTGATGTGTTAGCCATCTGGACTTGCTGTCCTGTAATACGCCCACACTGACTTTGAGTCTGATGTGTTAGCCATCTGGACTTGCTGTCCTGTAATACGCCCACACTGACTTTGAGTCTGATGTGTTAGCCATCTGGACTTGTTGTCCTGTAATACGCCCACACTGACTTTGAGTCTGATGTGTTAGCCATCTGGACTTGTTGTCCTGTAATAAGCCCACCCCTTCCTAACTTTTGAGGGTAATATGTTAATCTCCTTTGCTAATTGGGATATTAATTTGAATTTTAATCATTTCCTGACGCAGCAGGAAGAAATATCGAAATAAAACTTTTGTTTTGTTCCAGTCGCAAAACAAAGAAATCAAAATAAGGGGTTTAGAAATCAATCCAAAGAAATATATTTATATGATGGAACAGATACGCTCTTGTGTGAAAATTATGAGAGAATAATGCTGTACTCTTGTAGTATGAAGCTAATAGATGTTTAAGTATGACAAATTTCTGTCATAAATACTGAGTATTGTATTTAAATGCATGCTGCAGAAAACGAAGTTTTAGCATGTACAATCTAATGAGATAATGTAAAAACCAGTGTAATTTGTACACCTACATCATTTCCATACCTACACAATTTGCTAAGTACTTTTTATCTGTTCTATTTTCTCTTATAATGTAAAATTTTGTAGCATTTATTTTGATGAAGCCATTTTTTTGTATTGGACATGAATATTCATGATTCAAAATTCATCATTATATAGCTTATTCATCACCTTGTAAATATGATGAATATTCATTAGTCATTTAATGTAAATATTCATGAGCTCAGAACAACAGAAGGCTGGTCCTTCTTGCTCATTACTATGTAAATAACATGAATATTCATGAGTCTGATGTAAATATTCATGAACTCGGAACAAGAGGAGACTCAATAGAAGATCAGCATTTATGATATATTGTTTAAGTACTTAAAACAATTTCAATGAGGCAGAATTAAATCCATTTCTTGTACAGTTTCATCAACTAACTTTTTAAAGATATTTTGAAACGTTTTTTCCAAAATATTTTAAAAGAATACAAAATGTGCATTCCTTATATCTAAGAATTAAAACAATACATTCGATAACAAAGCTTGGAAAAACCAATATCATATTTATATACTTACATATTGCCTCTCAGCACAAGTTTCATAGCAACAACAATTCACATTTTGTTTTACCCACTATATACCAATATTTTTTTTGTGCGTGATTAACTTTTATGAATTCAGTCACTAAAGCAAATTCATGAAAGTTAATCGCCCAAATTAATTATGACGGAGTTGATCAGTTTTCTAGAGACCAGGTATAGTCTATTGCAAACATTGATCACTGCGAACTTGTTTTGATGAGTAAATCTTGAAAGTAAACATTTCTGTGGTCCTGTAATATGATAAGCTATAGAGTATGTGTTGAATTCGGAGATATCCTGCCGTCAAATTTTTTGTAAAATATTTTTTGACTCGCATGTCTTGGATTTTCCAAAAAATAACTATTACTTGGACACTTCATTTCATAGATGAATTTAGCTCAAGTAATCTATCTTTACCCCCATGCCCCCCTCAATAAGTCTGCTTTAACTAGTGTTAACAGTTTGTGAACATATGAATTCATGGATTAGAAGTACCCAAAAATCAATTGATATAAACACACCCCCACCCCCACACCCCTTTCTTTTTCATCGACTTGTGAGGATTAAAACTTCCTCATGTTATGTACCATACAGAAGTACTGATTGATGACCGGGCTGTTTCAGTAAAATTTCTACCCCTACAACAACCCTGGTTTTGTTTCCTGTATTTTGTTTCTCAGCAAAGCATCGATTAAAACCTCTGGGGTGAGATAGATGTTTTACTGGAATACATATTTTACTTGATTTTTAAAATCAGGGTACCTAGCAAGCTTGTTACATCCTGTGAGTACACTGGTTCACATTTTTATATTGGTTATTTTACACCGTCACTTTTTAAATTTGTTTTAACATGTAACATGAAGCTTTTGTTTACTTCATATGTAAACTTCAGAAATGAAGGGTTTAGCATTTATAATTGTGTAACTGAGGTCAGTGTATTTCATTTAGTATTACAAGACAACATACTGTGTAGCTGAGAGGTACATTGTGGCTAGTATTTACAAGACTACATTCTGTCTAACAGAGAGGTACGTTGTGGCTAGTATTTACCAGGGCTACATTCTGTCTAACAGAGAGGTACATTGTGGCTAGTATTTACAAGACTACATTCTGTTTAACAGAGAGGTACATTGTGGCTAGTATTTACCAGGGCTACATTCTGTCTAACTGAGAGGTACATTGTGGCTAGTATTTACAAGACTACATTCTGTTTAACAGAGAGGTACATTGTGGCTAGTATTTACCAGGGCTACATTCTGTCTGAGAGGTACATTGTGGCTAGTATTTACAAGACTACATTCTGTTTAACAGAGAGGTACATTGTGGCTAGTATTTACCAGGGCTACATTCTGTCTAACTGAGAGGTACATTGAGGCTAGTATTAACAAGACTACATTCTGTTTAACAGAGAGGTACATTGTGGCTAGTATTTACCAGGGCTACATTCTGTCTAACAGAGAGGTACATTGAGGCTAGTATTAACAAGACTACATTCTGTCTAACAGAGAGGTATATTGTGGCTAGTATTTACCAGGGCTACATTCTCTCTAACTGAGATTGTATTTACCGGAGTCAGTCTTTGATTGTACACAATCCAGTTAGTAAAAAATATAAAAGATAATTTTGCAATATTTCTGATGTACCAGGGTATATGTTTCCAGTGAATAGAAAGAATTAGGATCAGTATTGAACTGTCTTGTTATGTTACACCATATGGTACCTGAACAGAATTATAGACATGTCCTATACAATAGTGTACAGCTGGAAAAATTCCTTACCATCTTGTACACTGGGTATGTCAGTGCTTGTACGCTCCACACTGGTCATTTGTCTGATGAAGGTGACCGTGTAGTCATCTAAAACGTCACACTCTAATCCTCTACTGGTTGTGTTATAAGAACTTCTTTTTTATTGACATTACCAACCTGTTCCAATGATATAATAGCTTCTTAGTCTTATTTACTAATTTTGTAATTAGATGAAAGACAGTACCATTAGATTTAACTTTTTATTCAATATTCAGCATGTATCTAACATGTACATATAATACATATTGAAATTGTGAACAAAAACCTCTTCATCATTTTTATAACTTTTGATCAATACATGTTCACGAATATCATCAATGTATTATAAGTTATTGTAGGCATTACATCCTGTTTTTGTTATTGAATCCATCTTTTCTACCTTCTCTCCCTTCCATTACTGCATCAAACCTCTTTCTTTAGTCAAGTTATTATTCCAGAGTTACTTCCCTTTGTTTCTCTCTCTCAGTACTATAAACCTTAGTTTGTAACAGCTGCGGGAGATGAGTGGGCTGCTGAAGATTCCAAATTTCCATTATTTTTTCTTGTCTAGTGTAAATCTCTTTTTCTTTTGGTCTTGTTTTGTTCCTGAAGTAGTGTAAGGTACACTATGATTGACAAAGAGTAATATATGTAGACTAAAGTAGTAGAACATCCTGTTACTATGGTAACTGGTTAAAATAACTGTAGACCTATTGGCTTTATAAACTTCCATCAGATCTACATGTTTTTTGTGGTGTTTAAGGGAGAGAGGTATTATCCCATCATTCCATTTTGTGCTTGTTTTGAATTAATATATTGTAAAAATTAACTTATTATCCCAGTCCTCACAAACTAGCAATTTTATTGTTAATATCACAGAATCGAGGTTTTCATGGATTTTGTAAAAGTTGTGATTACCCAGTCTTGATCACTTGTTGTCTTTCCTAAAATTGACTTTTTGGCAAATCAAACTACATAATTAGTTGTTTATAGTTTATTCATAACCTTCATTAAGGAAATCAATGACAATTATTGAGAGAAAAATTGTTCTGAAAGGAAAAATCACTTAAATTCAATTTTTTTTCAACAAATATTGAAATTTGTGAAGTGTCTTTGAAACTCTAATTTGTCTTTAAAAAAAATTTTACAAAGACTTTATATTTGATTGAATATTTTGCTACCTTCACAGATGAAATTAAGTAATGAAAAATAGATTGAAAAAGATGGCCCATTTTTAATGGCTTCAGTTGAAAAATAAAGATGGTGCATTTTAATGGCTTCCATTAAAAATATATCAAATGTGGGTCAATGGTTTGGTAATACACTGAAGAAGTGATCCTTTGAAGCGAAAAGAAAAAAACTATTTACAGTATTTAATGGTTTTAATAGTGTTCTCAAGAATGGTGGATAGACATGTGATTTTGTTATAGTTTATACACTGCCAAAATGTGTTAGGGAGAAAGTGATAAAGCAGTGCTCATATCTGTTGTGGTTATTTGTTTAGATATTTAAAAAGAAATGAAGATTAATGTTGTTTCAAGTTGAGCCTGGTAAAATGCAATTAGAAAGAGCAAAAAAATGTTAAAGATTTAGAATTGTAAATTATAATGGATGATAATGAATTTGTATCATGGTTTTTCTGATATTGTCTTGTAGATATTCATGATATAAGAAAATTTTATGATTGTTTTCACAAAAGAAACCTAACTTGGTGTATAAATTTCACCAAAACAAACATGGCACATTTTAAATTTGGACCCACTTCGGATGAGTCTGTGCAATATATCTTTGCGCCCAATGGTTTTATCAATTACCTTTGTGCTCGAAAGTTGTATAAAAAGTGTACAAATGTTAAACAAATATTATAAATGGATCAAATATTTCCTTCACAAGAGAATTACCTTGTTCTATAGAACACATCAACAGTGTAAACATTTTTCTGTATAGTACAGGAATCTCATGGTTTCCTTATTTTTCTGGTTTTTTTTTTTTTTTTTTTTGTCAAGAGGGACCACATAACATTATGTAGTTCAATTTACTTCAGGTATGGCTGTTTTCATAGGGGTAATATTGTTTGGAAATCACAGGTAGTAAATTTTGCCCATGTCAAAACTGTTATCTAATACAAGAATGATAACTTACATTTTCCAATAACGCAGTTTTATAGTTCTTTGTAAAAATGTTTTGAAATCACAGGTAGTAAATTTTCTCCATGTTGAAACAGTGTTATCTAATACAAGAATGATAACTTACATTTTCCAATTCTGCGGTATTTTCATTCTTTGTTAAAATGTTCTGCGGAGTATTCAATCTCTTGCTATCATTAATGATTGTGAATTAAATTCCCTGTGAATACGTACACACCAGCTATACAGTAATTGATTTAAAGCATTTCCTTATTCTGAATTCTTTTTCCCCCTTCATGTTTTATGATCCTTCTAGACTTACAGACTGAATTCTACATACATTTTCATCACTATGTTATGTGTTCTGTGACCAAGGTCAAGCAGGTGAGCTTCTAAAAATGGCATTCTAAGTTAAGATTTTTACTTTTATCAAATTTATAAATTTAATACATGAAAGAATGGTAGATTATTAATATTTTACCTTGTTAGCAATTCTTTGTCAGCGTTTTGTAAATATTTGTAAATAATGCATATATGTGTATAAATGATAAAACAAGTCATTTTCAGAATGCGTCTGTGATACATTTCTTGCAGTTGGTTATATTGTGTCCATTGTTCATTGTTATAATGCTATATATAGAAGTAGGTATAAGAATGTGCTAGACTCTTTGATATACTGGTAACAAGTATTGTCGATCTGTATCTCCAGAACTCTTAAATGTTTAATCATGGTCACTCAAAAGTTTGATACCAGTCAAGATATTGAATGGGGTACTAAAAACTACAAACATTTTTCTATGATCATGTTGATATAAATGGAAAGTTCTGTTTGCAGGGTAGACACATCTTGTAAACACCAGGAGTATTGTCAGTTCAAAACTTGTTTGTTGAATACAAATGTTCAATGTCATTAGTTACAGTGTTACAGTCTTTTCCAGAGATTAATATTTGAATAAAATATTATCTATTGTTACAAGTACAAACTTTTTTCTTCTTTTTTTCTTTTTCTTGCTTTAATAAATCATCAGGGTGGTGTAGTGGAAAGCCAAACCACTGGGATAGGGGATAATTGAACTGCCAGGGTGGTGTAGTGGAATGCCAAACCACTGGGATGGGGGATAATTGAACTGCCAGGGTGGTGTAGTGGAATGCCAAACCACTGGGATGGGGGATAATTGAACTGCCAGGGTGGTGTAGTGGAATGCCAAACCACTGGGATGGGGGATAATTGAACTGCCAGGGTGGTGTGATGGAATGCCAAACCACGGATGGGGGGAAAATTGAACAGCCAGGGTGGTGTGGTGGAATGCCAAATCACTGGGATGGGGGATAATTGAACAGCCAGGGTGGTGTAGTGGAATGCCAAACCACTGGGATGGGGGATAATTGAACTGCCAGGGTGGTGTAGTGGAATGCCAAACCACTGGGATGGGGGATAATTGAACTGCCAGGGTGGTGTAGTGGAATGTCAAACCACTGGGATGGGGGATAATTGAACTGCCAGGGTGGTGTGATGGAATGCCAAACCACGGATGGGGGGAAAATTGAACAGCCAGGGTGGTGTGGTGGAATGCCAAACCACGGATGGGGGGGAAATTGAACAGCCAGGGTGGTGTGGTGGAATGCCAAATCACTGAGATGGGGGAAAATTGAACTACCAGGGTGGTGTGATGGAAAAATGAACCACATAGGTAGGGTGAAATAGTGAACCACCACAGTTTTGTGGAACAACTAGGGTGATATTGTGAAATACTTAACCACTTTGGTGGTGTGATAAATAATGAAGCACTTTGGTGGTGTGATAAATAATGAACCACTTTGGTGGTGTGATAAATAATGAACCACTTTGGTGTGATAAATAATGAACCACTTTGGTGGTGTGATAAATAATGAACCACTTTGGTGTGATAAATAATGAACCACTTTGGTGTGATAAATAATGAACCACTTTGGTGGTGTGATAAATAATGAACCACTTTGGTGTGATAAATAATGAACCACTTTGGTGGTGTGATAAATAATGAACCACTTTGGTGTGATAAATAATGAACCACTTTGGTGGTGTGATAAATAATGAACCACTTTGGTGTGATAAATAATGAACCACTTTGGTGGTGTGATAAATAATGAACCACTTTGGTGGTGTGATAAATAATGAACCACTTTGGTGTGATAAATAATGAACCACTTTGGTGTGATAAATTTGGTGTGATAAATAATGAACCACTTTGGTGGTGTGATAAATAATGAACCACTTTGGTGGTGTGATAAATAATGAACCACTTTGGTGGTGTGATAAATAATGAACCACTTTGGTGGTGTTATAAATAATGAACCACTTTGGTGGTGTGATAAATAATGAACCACTTTGGTGTGATAAATAATGAACCACTTTGGTGGTGTGATAAATAATGAACCACTTTGGTGTGTGATAAATAATGAACCACTTTGTTGTGATAAATAATGAACCACTTTGGTGGTGTGATAAATAATGAACCACTTTGGTGGTGTGATAAATAATGAACCACTTTGGTGTGATAAATAATGAACCACTTTGGTGTGATAAATAATGAACCACTTTGGTGTGATAAATAATGAACCACTTTGGTGGTGTGATAAATAATGAACCACTTTGGTGTGATAAATAATGAACCACTTTGGTGTGATAAATAATGAACCACTTTGGTGGTGTGATAAATAATGAACCACTTTGGTGGTGTGATAAATAATGAACCACTTTGGTGTGATAAATAATGAACCACTTTGGTGGTGTGATAAATAATGAACCACTTTGGTGGTGTGATAAATAATGAACCACTTTGGTGTGATAAATAATGAACCACTTTGGTGGTGTGATAAATAATGAACCACTTTGGTGGTGTGATAAATAATGATAAATAATGAACCACTTTGGTGTGATAAATAATGAACCACTTTGGTGGTGTGATAAATAATGAACCACTTTGGTGGTGTGATAAATAATGAACCACTTTGGTGTGATAAATAATGAACCACTTTGGTGGTGTGATAAATAATGAACCACTTTGGTGGTGTGATAAATAATGAACCACTTTGGTGTGATAAATAATGAACCACTTTGGTGGTGTGATAAATAATGAACCACTTTGGTGTGATAAATAATGAACCACTTTGGTGGTGTGATAAATAATGAAGCACTTTGGTGGTGTGATAAATAATGAACCACTTTGGTGTGATAAATAATGAACCACTTTGTTGTGATAAATAATGAAGCACTTTGGTGGTGTGATAAATAATGAACCACTTTGGTGGTGTGATAAATAATGAACCACTTTGGTGGTGTGATAAATAATGAACCACTTTGGTGGTGTGATAAATAATGAACCACTTTGGTGGTGTGATAAATAATGAAGCACTTTGGTGGTGTGATAAATAATGAACCACTTTGGTGTGATAAATAATGAACCACTTTGGTGGTGTGATAAATAATGAAGCACTTTGGTGGTGTGATAAATAATGAACCACTTTGGGTGTGTGATAAATAATGAACCACTTTGGTGGTGTGATAAATAATGAACCACTTTGGTGGTGTGATAAATAATGAACCACTTTAATGTGATAAATCATGAAGCACTTTAATGTGATAAATAATGAAGCACTTTGGTGGTGTGATAAATAATGAACCACTTTGGTGGTGTGATAAATAATGAACCACTTTGGTGGTGTGATAAATAATGAACCACTTTAATGTGATAAATAATGAACCACTTTGTTGGTGTGATAAATAATGAACCACTTTGGTGTGATAAATAATGAACCACTTTGGTGTGATAAATAATGAACCACTTTGGTGGTGTGATAAATAATGAACCACTTTGGTGGTGTGATAAATAATGAACCACTTTGGTGGGGTTAAACAGTGAACCACTAGAGCGGTATAGAGGGTATGGGTGAAATAACGAACCAGTAGGTAGAAAATGCTGAACCACTGGAGTGGTGTGGTGGACTGCTGAACCACGGGGGTGATGTAGAGGAATGCTGAACCACGGGGGTGATGTGGTGGAATGCTGAACCACGGGGATGGTGTAGAGGAATGCTGAACCACGGGAGTGGTGTGGTGGAATGCTGAACCACGGGGATGGTGTAGAGGAATGCTGAACCACGGGGGTAGTGTGGTGGAATGCTGAATCACGGGGATGGTGTGGTGGACTGCTCAACCACTTGGGTGATGTGATGGAATGCTGAAACAATGAGTGATGTGGTGGAATGCGAACAACTAGGATGGTGTGTTGGAATGCTGAACCACCAGGACGGTGTAGTGGAATGCTGAACCACCAGGATGGTGTGGTGGAATGCTGAACCACGAGGTCGGTGTGGTAGAATGCTGAACCAATGGGGGTGGTGTGGTGAAATGCTGGACCAGTGGGATGGTGTGGTGAAATGCTGAACCGGTGGGATGGTGTGGTGGACTGCTAAACCAGTGGGATGGTGTGATGGACTGCTTAACCAGTGGGATGGTGTGGTGGACTGCTAAACCAGTGGGATGGTGTGGTGGACTGCTGAACCAATGGGGGTGGTGTGGTGAAATGCTGGACCAGTGGGATGGTGTGGTGGAATGCTGAACCACGGGGGTGGTGTGGTGGAATTCTTATTTTACCTGTGTTGTTCTCTCACTCTCACCTATTTTACCTGTGTTGTTTTCTCACCTATTTTACCTGTGTTGTTCTTTCACCTATTTTATCGGTGTTGTTCTCTCACTCTCACCTATTTTACCTGTGATGTTCTCTCACTCTCACCTATTTTATCGGTGTTGTTCTCTCACTCTCACCTATTTTACATGTGTTGTTCTCTCTCACTCTCACCTATTTTACCTGTGTTGTTCTCTCACTCTCACCTATTTTACCTGTGATGTTCTCTCACTCTCACCTATTTTACCTGTGATGTTCTCTCACTCTCACCTATTTTACCTGTGTTGTTTTCTCACTCTCACCTATTTTACCTGTGTTGTTCTCTCACTCTCACCTATTTTACCCGTGTTGTTTTCTCACTCTCACCTATTTTACCTGTGTTGTTTTCTCTCCTATTTTACATGTATTGTTCTCTCTCACTCTCACCTATTTTACCTGTGTTGTTTTCTCACCTATTTTACCTGTGTTGTTCTCTCTCACTCTCACCTATTTTACCTGTGTTGTTTTCTCACCTATTTTACCTGTGTTGTTCTCTCTCACTCTCACCTATTTTACCTGTGTTGTTCTCTCACCTATTTTACCTGTGTTGTTCTCTCACTCTCACCTATTTTACCTGTGATGTTCTCTCACTCTCACCTATTTTACCTGTTTTGTTTTCTCACCTATTTTATATATATTTTATATCTTGATCAGAAATCACAAGAATGTTTGTTCTCAAATGGTATCTATTTTAAATCACTGTGTTTTCTATCAAATGTGTTGTTCTCTCACTCTCATGTTTGTATCAAATGGCATTTCTCAGAAATCACAAGAATGTTTGTATTGGTATTGATCAGAAATTTTATATATATTTTATCAAATGGCATTGATCAGAAATCACAAGAATGTTTGCATCAAATGGTATTGATCAGAAATCACACGAATGTTTGAATCAAATGGCATTGATTTTACCTGTGTTGTTTTCTCACTCTCACCTATTTTACCTGTTTCTATCAATTTTACCTGTGTTGTTCAGAAATCACCTGTGTTGTTATCTCAATTTTATGTGTTGTTCTCTCATCTCAAATATTTTACCTGTGTTGTTCTGTATCAAATGTGTTGTTTTCATCACCTAATCACAAGTGTTGTTCTCTCATCAAATTTTACCTGTGTTGTTTTCACACCTATTTTACATGTGTTGTTCTCTCTCATGGCATTGATTTTACCTGTGTTGTTCTCTCACTCTCACCTATTTTACCCGTGTTGTTCTCTCACTCTCACCTATTTTACCTGTGTTGTTTTCTCTCCTATTTTACCTGTGTTGTTCTCTCTCACCTATTTTACCTGTGTTGTTCTCTCACTCTCACCTATTTTACCTGTGTTGTTTTCTCACCTATTTTACCTGTGTTGTTTTCTCACCTATTTTACCTGTGTTGTTCTCTCACTCTCACCTATTTTACCTGTGTTGTTTTCTCACCTATTTTACATGTGTTGTTCTCTCTTACTCTCACCTATTTTACCTGTGTTGTTCTCTCACTCTCACCTATTTTACCCGTGTTGTTCTCTCACTCTCACCTATTTTACCTGTGTTGTTTTCTCTCCTATTTTACCTGTGTTGTTCTCTCTCACCTATTTTACCTGTGTTGTTCTCTCACTCTCACCTATTTTACCTGTGTTGTTCTCCCACTCTCACCTATTTTACCTGTGTTGTTCTCTCACTCTCACCTATTTTACCTGTGTTGTTCTCTCTCACTCTCACCTATTTTACCTGTGTTGTTCTCTCACTCTCACCTATTTTACCTGTGTTGTTCTCTCTCACTCTCACCTATTTTACCTGTGTTGTTCTCTCACTCTCACCTATTTTACCTGTGTTGTTCTCTCTCACTCTCACCTATTTTACCTGTGTTGTTCTCTCACTCTCACCTATTTTACCTGTGTTGTTCTCTCACTCTCACCTATTTTACCTGTGTTGTTCTCTCACTCTCACCTATTTTACCTGTGTTGTTCTCTCACTCTCACCTATTTTACCTGTGTTGTTCTCTCTTACCTGTGTTGTTATCTCACCTATTTTACCTGTGTTGTTCTCTCACTCTCACCTATTTTACCTGTGTTGTTCTCTCACTCTCACCTATTTTACCTGTGTTGTTCTCTCACTCTCACCTATTTTACCTGTGTTGTTCTCTCACTCTCACCTATTTTACCTGTGATGTTCTCTCACTCTCACCTATTTTACCTGTGTTGTTTTCTCACCTATCTTACCTGTGTTGTTATCTCACCTATTTTACCTGTGTTGTTCTCTCACTCTCACCTATTTTACCTGTGTTGTTCTCTCACTCTCACCTATTTTACCTGTGATGTTCTCTCACTCTCACCTATTTTACCTGTGTTGTTTTCTCACCTATCTTACCTGTGTTGTTATCTCATATATTTTACCTGTGTTGTTCTCTCACTCTCACCTATTTTACCTGTGTTGTTCTCTCACTCTCACCTATTTTACCTGTGATGTTCTCTCACTCTCACCTATTTTACCTGTGTTGTTTTCTCACCTATCTTACCTGTGTTGTTATCTCATATATTTTACCTGTGTTGTTCTCTCACTCTCACCTATTTTACCTGTGTTGTTCTCTCACTCTCACCTATTTTACCTGTGTGTTCTCTCACTCTCACCTATTTTACCTGTGTTGTTTTCTCACCTATCTTACCTGTGTTGTTATCTCATATATTTTACCTGTGTTGTTCTCTCACTCTCACCTATTTTACCTGTGATGTTCTCTCACTCTCACCTATTTTACCTGTGTTGTTCTCTCTCACTCTCACCTATTTTACCTGTGTTGTTCTCTCTCACTCTCACCTATTTTACCTGTGTTGTTCTCTCTCACTCTCACCTATTTTACCTGTGTTGTTCTCTCACCTATTTTACCTGTGTTGTTCTCTCACCTGCTTGCTGTAGCTACTAGAGCTGAACTATATACGAAATAAAGAAATGCATGATAAAAAAAATATTCATATCCCATGACATGGGACTTTGAAGTAGTATGTAACCCAATATCATGTACATGTCGATGTCTTTCACAAGAATGTTTGTATCAAATGGTATTGACCAGAAATCACACGAATGTTTGTATCAAATGGCACTGGTCAGAAATCACAAGAATGTTTGTATCAAATGGCATTGATCAGAAATCACACGAATGTTTGTATCAAATGGCACTGGTCAGAAATCACAAGAATGTTTGTATCAAATGGCATTGATCAGAAATCACACGAATGTTTGTATCAAATGGCATTGATCAGAAATCACACGAATGTTTGTATCAAATGGTATTGGTCAGAAATCACACGAATGTTTGTATCAAATGGTATTGGTCAGAAATCACAAGAATGTTTGTATCAAATGGTATTGACCAGAAATCACACGAATGTTTGTATCAAATGGCATTGGTCAGAAATCACACGAATGTTTGTATCAAATGGTATTGATCAGAAATCACACGAATGTTTGTATCAAATGGTATTGATCAGAAATCACACGAATGTTTGTATCAAATGGCATTGATCAGAAATCACAAGAATGTTTGTATCAAATGGCATTGATCAGAAATCACAAGAATGTTTGTATCAAATGGTATTGATCAGAAATCACACGAATGTTTGTATCAAATGGTATTGATCAGAAATCACAAGAATGTTTGTATCAAATGGCATTGATCAGAAATCACAAGAATGTTTGTATCAAATGGCATTGATCAGAAATCACACGAATGTTTGTATCAAATGGTATTGGTCAGAAATCACACGAATGTTTGTATCAAATGGTATTGGTCAGAAATCACAAGAATGTTTGTATCAAATGGTATTGACCAGAAATCACACGAATGTTTGTATCAAATGGCATTGGTCAGAAATCACACGAATGTTTGTATCAAATGGTATTGATCCGAAACAGATTGCTTATAGAAGTACAGCCTTCCTTGCATAAATTGTCATTATTGAAACAAATGTGTGTGATAAATATCTATTTTAAGGCATTGTCTCTGAGCACAATTGTAACTGTAGATATTGTGAAATGATAATAAAGTAATGGATACCTGATTTTAATGACAGCCTCCCAAACACAATCAGACTCTCGATCTGATCATAAACTAACATAAGTTACATTGTATCAAGTTTCAACCTCACTGGTCATCGCTAACTCAAGTTATCATCTGGAAATTATCCGGTCAAGCAGACTGACAGACAGATAGACAGACGACAAACACTACTTGTCCAAAGTCATCTTCTGCCCATTGTGGAGAGTTTGTGACCTGTATAGAACCGTCTCTGCCACTACATCTGTTCAGAACTTTCTGGAGTCATCAGCTGCTAAGATTGGGCAATCTTAACCTCATCTAGAGCCATCTCTTGTCACCACTGGAAATCTTAACCTTATCTAGAACCATCTCCTGGTATCACTGGACAATCTTAACCTCATCTAGAACCATCTCTTGCAACCAGTGGACTTTCTGGGTCTCATCTAGAACCATCTCTTACCACCAGTGGACAATCTGGGTCTCATCTAGAACCGTCTCTTGCCACCAGTGGACTTTCTGGGTCTCATCTAGAATCATCTCTTGCCACCAGTGGACAGTCTGAGCCTCATCTAGAACCATCTCTTGCCACTTGTGGACAGTCTGGGTCTCATCTAGAACCATCTCTTGCCACTTGTGGACAGTCTGGGTCTCATCTAGAACCATCTCTTGCCACCAGTGGACTTTCTGGGTCTCATCTAGAATCATCTCTTGCCACCAGTGGACAGTCTGAGCCTCATCTAGAACCATCTCTTGCCACCAGTGGACAGTCTGAGCCTCATCTAGAACCATCTCTTGCCACTTGTGGACAGTCTGGGTCTCATCTAGAACCATCTCTTGCCACTTGTGGACAGTCTTGGTCTCATCTAGAACCATCTCTTGCCACTTATGGACAGTCTGAGCCTCGTCTAGAACCATCTCTTGCCACTTGTGGACAATCTGGGTCTCATCTAGAACCGTCTCTTGCCACCAGTGGACTTTCTGGGTCTCATCTAGAATCATCTCTTGCCACCAGTGGACAGTCTGAGCCTCATCTAGAACCGTCTCTTGCCACCAGTGGACTTTCTGGGTCTCATCTAGAATCATCTCTTGCCACCAGTGGACAGTCTGAGCCTCATCTAGAACCATCTCTTGCCACTTGTGGACAGTCTGGGTCTCATCTAGAACCATCTCTTGCCACTTGTGGACAGTCTGGGTCTCATCTAGAACCATCTCTTGCCACCAGTGGACAGTCTTGGTCTCATCTAGAACCATCTCTTGCCACTTATGGACAGTCTGAGCCTCATCTAGAACCATCTCTTGCCACTTGTGGACAGTCTGGGTCTCATCTAGAACCATCTCTTGCCACTTGTGGACAGTCTGGGTCTCATCTAGAACCATCTCTTGCCACTTGTGGACAGTCTTGGTCTCATCTAGAACCATCTCTTGCCACTTGTGGACAGTCTGGGTCTCATCTAGAACCATCTCTTGCCACTTGTGGACAGTCTGGGTCTCATCTAGAACCATCTCTTGCCACTTATGGACAGTCTGAGCCTCATCTAGAACCATCTCTTGCCACTTGTGGACAGTCTGGGTCTCATCTAGAACCATCTCTTGCCACTTGTGGACAGTCTGGGTCTCATCTAGAACCATCTCTTGCCACTTGTGGACAGTCTTGGTCTCATCTAGAACCATCTCTTGCCACTTGTGGACAGTCTGGGTCTCATCTAGAACCATCTCTTGCCACTTGTGGACAGTCTGGGTCTCATCTAGAACCATCTCTTGCCACCAGTGGACAGTCTTGGTCTCATCTAGAACCATCTCTTGCCACTTATGGACAGTCTGAGCCTCATCTAGAACCATCTCTTGCCACTTGTGGACAGTCTGGGTCTCATCTAGAACCATCTCTTGCCACTTGTGGACAGTCTGGGTCTCATCTAGAACCATCTCTTGCCACTTGTGGACAGTCTTGGTCTCATCTAGAACCATCTCTTGCCACCAGTGGACTTTCTGGGTCTCATCTAGAATCATCTCTTGCCACCAGTGGACAGTCTGAGCCTCATCTAGAACCATCTCTTGCCACCAGTGGACAGTCTGAGCCTCATCTAGAACCATCTCTTGCCACTTGTGGACAGTCTGGGTCTCATCTAGAACCATCTCTTGCCACTTGTGGACAGTCTTGGTCTCATCTAGAACCATCTCTTGCCACTTATGGACAGTCTGAGCCTCGTCTAGAACCATCTCTTGCCACTTGTGGACAGTCTGGGTCTCATCTAGAACCATCTCTTGCCACTTGTGGACAGTCTTGGTCTCATCTAGAACCATCTCTTGCCACCAGTGGACAGACTGAGCCTCATCTAGAACCATCTCTTGCCACCAGTGGACTTTCTGGGTCTCATCTAGAATCATCTCTTGTTACTTGTGGACAGTCTGGGTCTCATCTAGAACCATCCCTTGTTACTTGTGGACAGTCTGGGTCTCATCTAGAACCATCCCTTGTTACTTGTGGACAGTCTGGGTCTCATCTAGAACCATCCCTTGCCACTTGTGGACAGTTTGGGTCTCATCTAGAACCATCCCTTGTTACTTGTGGACAGTCTGGGTCTCATCTAGAACCATCCCTTGCCACTTGTGGACAGTCTGGGTCTCATCTAAAACCATCTCTTGCCACTTGTGGACAGTCTGGGTCTCATCTAAAACCATCTCTTGCCACCAGTGGACTTTATGGGTCTTATCTAGAACCATCTCTTGCCACTTATGGACAGTCTGAGCCTCATCTAGAACCATCTCTTGCCACTTGTGGACAGTCTGGGTCTCATCTAGAACCATCTCTTGCCACTTGTGGACAGTCTGAGCCTCATCTAGAACCACCTCTTGCCACTTGTGGACAGTCTGAGCTTCATCTAGAACCGTCTCTTGCCACTTGTGGACAGTCTGAGCTTCATATGGAGCCGTCTCTTGCCACCAGTGGATGGTCTGAGCCTCAACCTTATTCACAAATCTCCTTGATGATGTAAGTTCTTGATAAGTATTGGTATTTCAGTATGAAAACCAATTTCACCCTTCTCTTCATGTTTAACACCTCCTTTTTCATGATCGTCATTCATACCTATAACTGCACAAACTTGTAGCTTTAATTAAATTTTAATTGAAAGAAGAAAACTTCTGGAGAAGGAAATGGTAACAACCATAACAATTTTAAATGCTGCCTACTGTATTGCAAAATTTGCATATATTGGTCCTATAGTAGAAGGTTCCAACCCCTTGTAAAAGCAGAGGAGAATTGTCTATGGCTTTTGGAGTGATTGTCAGTTTCACTAACAAATGATGTTGTTCTGTCAGGGGACTTAGCCACAAACTTTCAACCATAACAGTTACAAATACCAGGCTCTGCAAAGAAGAGAGAACTTTCGTAGTTCAACTGGAAAGAACACTTTCCTTTCTTGGAAAAAGATCTGAGTTCAAACCTCAGTGGAAGTAGATAGCAGCGGTTCTGGAACTTTTAGTTATATTGAATTGAGATTTGTTAAAAGAGCAAATCTAAGCACATTCCTTACTCTCCTTTATTTTATGTAAGAACTGTTAAATTCCATCTTGTTTCAGTCATTTCCATCATTTTCCCCTCTTTTTATTAACCTCCTTTCCTTCCCATTATTTTTCTGGTTAGCCTATACGTGTGCTGGACACTTTTTAGGAGCTATATCCTTAGCGCAATCGGTTGAGTATCAGACTAGTAAGCCAGGGGTCCCAGGTTCGATTCCTAGAGGAGGCATCGGAATAAATAATAACCTGTGTTATATATATATTTGTTTCAAATAAATGTATGTGTATTTCATAAACATGCTAATTATACAACCCAGTGTCACATATGCCGTTTATTAAATGTCATTACTTTGGTTACACAGTATGTTCATATACGGCTTTAAATAAGTTTATTTCTGGTTCAGGTCTTGTCCTCTATACCAGACTCAATACAGTATGAATACATGATAAAATACATATATCCGGTACTGGACTTGATATCTAATTCTGGATTGATGCTTCATAATTAAAGTTCTTGGTTTTTTCTGTGATCATCTAGTCTATTTTTCAAATAAATTAACATTCCAAGCAGATACAACGTTTTCTGGTACTTCATTCCAAATTTTAACTGTTCTGTTAGAAAAAAAAATGTATTACCATAATTGTTGATCGTTTAGGAAATATATTTTTTGAACGACCTCTGTGACTATGGCATCTCTCCATAATGTAATAGCATTAAAACATTCATTATAATAAATATAACTTGTTATTTTATACAAGTCTGTGTATGTATGAACCTGATTATGTAGATTGAAACAAAATCAAACATATGCCCTCTCATTATGGAGTATCGTCATATTGCTTCATGAATTCAAAATATTATTTCATAATTGATTCAGTAACATTTGTTTCGGCTGTAAACATGATATCTGTTACAAAAATAACCGTAATGTGATAAATCAGGGTAACTATAACACTAATCAGAGAATTACTCGTCTTCTTAATACATGTGTTTATATTGTTGGAAAAGAGACAAAATTCATACGTGATGTAAACAAAAACACGTGGCTGTAATCCCGCCATATGACGTACTTAGCAACAACAGTAAAACTCGCGATTTGATTGGTCCAATAATAAAAAAAAGACATCATTGCCAAGTGCTTGTTGATCAATAATTACAAATGTATGGATAAGGAACTTCTAAAATTAGTTGTACGATTTATTGAATATATGAAGTAAATAAATGAAACAAATATCAGACGAAATAAGAATGAAATGCCACAAACGGACATCATTACCGTAACGTTAATACCGTTCGGTCAGAAGTCTCCGATGTCAGCTCGTATAAGTACAGTTAAATAAAACATGACAGACTCATTTTCCCCGAGAAGTTGATCAGTAAAAGTTTCTCGGTTTTACTGAATGTTTACTTTTTTCATAATTAATTTATTTCAGTATCTATTTCATACTGCTGACCTAATTCATAAGTCATTTCATTCATTCAGGCGCGCGAGCACCTACGTGAAAAATAACAAAATTCAAAACGAGGCTGCGTGTGTCAACAAGCTTGAGGAGTGCAGGAAAAAGGATCGGAGGCTAGCTAAGTGGTTTTATTTCGATGAATTTAGGAGAGTTGATTGAATTGAATGACTTGAGGTATGCGAGAGGAAATAGCAGCGGCAGTCGTGTTCGTGACACGACTTATTCGACAAAATGGTAGCCTTTCGAAGGGCAAGGTAGACGACTTTTCCAGTTGTTTATCCGCCATTTTGGTAGAAAAATTTAAGAACCACTGGTATAGAGATAGGCCAGCTAAGGGACAGGGATTCCGGTGTATCCGAATAAACCCATCGGAACCTATTGACCCAGTCCTTGAAAAAGCTGCAAGTGATGCAGGATTGGAATGTGCGGAATTACTTTTACCAGTAGAAATGACTCTTTGGGTCGATCCTGAGGATGTTTGTTGCAGGTAAAAAAAGATAAATAGTGTGGTACAATGAAGTAGGGTAACTGTCTGTTGTAATTTTTGTAGGTGCTTTTTCCAGCTGAGTCCAGAACGACATTACCAAAATTTTGATGAGCCCCATTTCTAAGAGATAGTATGTGTCCTCATTTAGGGAATCGCACAGGAAATACATGCGTTAGAATACAAATATCCCCAATTCCCCCAAAAAATAACAGAAACTCTCGTCTGCTGAAAGGCTGCAATAATGGACACGACGAGAATAGTGATATTTAGTTGACCAATGTGTCTGAATAACCTTTTATTTCTTTGATCATTATCATATATTGGACATTGAAAAATAAAATGTTTTCCACCCTCTGTACTATGATAGGACAGGTTGTCAATTAATTGGTTATTGATTCATAGCATCATTGATACTGTAAGGGTTACAATCACTTTCACTCTCTGTACCCCTGGAACCATCCTCGATACTCCAGGGGTTACAATCACTTTCGCTCTTTGTACCTCTGGAACCATCCTCGATACTCCAGGGGTTACAATCACTTTTCGCTCTCTGCACCCCTGGAACCATCCTCGATACTCCAGGGGTTACAATCACTTTCGCTCTCTTTACCCCTGGAACCATCCTCGATACTCCAGGGGTTACAATCACTTTCGCTCTCTTTACCCCTGGAACCATCCTCGATACTCCAGGGGTTACAATCACTTTTCGCTCTCTGCACCCCTGGAACCATCTTCGATACTCCAGGGGTTACAATCACTTTCGCTCTCTTTACCCCTGGAACCATCCTCGATACTCCAGGGGTTACAATCACTTTCGCTCTCTTTACCCCTGGAACCATCCTCGATACTCCAGGGGTTACAATCACTTTCGCTCTCTTTACCCCTGGAACCATCCTCGATACTCCAGGGGTTACAATCACTCCGCTCTCTGCACCCCTGGAACCATCTTCGATACTCCAGGGGTTACAATCACTTTCGCTCTCTTTACCCCTGGAACCATCCTCGATACTCCAGGGGTTACAATCACTTTCGCTCTCTTTACCCCTGGAACCATCCTCGATACTCCAGGGGTTACAATCACTTTCGCTCTCTTTACCCCTGGAACCATCCTCGATACTCCAGGGGTTACAATCACTCCGCTCTCTGCACCCCTGGAACCATCCTCGATACTCCAGGGGTTACAATCACTTTCGCTCTCTGCACCCCTGGAACCATCCTAGATACTCCAGGGGTTACAATCACTTTTCGCTCTCTGCACCCCTGGGGGGTTAACACATCCATCCTCGATACTCCATGGGTTACAATCACTTACTCTCTCTGTTCCTCTGGAACTATCCTCGATACTCCAGGTGTTACAATCACTTTCACTCTCTCTACTCCTGGAACCATCATCGATTCTCCTGGGGTTACAATCACTTTCACTCTCTGTACCCCTGGAACCATCCTCGATACTCCAGGGGTTACAGTCACTTTAGTTAAGTGCACCCCTGGAACCATCCTCGATACTCCAGGGGTTACAATCACTTTTCGCTCTCTGCACCCCTGGAACCATCTTCGATACTCCAGGGGTTACAATCACTTTCGCTCTCTTTACCCCTGGAACCATCCTCGATACTCCAGGGGTTACAATCACTTTTCACTCTCTGCACCCCTGGAACCATCCTCGATACTCCAGGGGTTACAATCACTTTCGCTCTCTTTACCCCTGGAACCATCCTCGATACTCCAGGGGTTACAATCACTTTCGCTCTCTTTACCCCTGGAACCATCCTCGATACTCCAGGGGTTACAATCACTTTCGCTCTCTTTACCCCTGGAACCATCCTCGATACTCCAGGGGTTACAATCACTCCGCTCTCTGCACCCCTGGAACCATCCTCGATACTCCAGGGGTTACAATCACTTTCGCTCTCTGCACCCCTGGAACCATCCTAGATACTCCAGGGGTTACAATCACTTTTCGCTCTCTGCACCCCGGGAACCATCTTCGATACTCCAGGGGTTACAGTCACTTTAGTTAAGTGCACCCCTGGAACCATCCTCGATACTCCAGGTGTTACAATCACTTTGGTTCTCTGTAACCCTGGAACCATCCTCGTTACTCCAGGGGTTACAGTCACTTTAGTTAAGTGCACCCCTGGAACCATCCTCGATACTCCAGGTGTTACAATCACTTTGGTTCTCTGTAACCCTGGAACCATCCTCGTTACTCCAGGGGTTATAGTCACTTTGGTTCTCTGTACCCATGGAACATATGGTAAAATTGAAGGTTCCATTTCCAGGGGTACAGAGAACCAAAGTTACAGTAACTCCCGGAGTAACGAGGATGATTCCAGGGTCACAGAGAACTAAAGTGATTGTAACCTAGTGTAGGGAATCGGTTGAAATCATCAATCATCAACTGTGTGTAATCGATCGATGATCGATTAAAATCAATTAATTATTAATTGTCTGGTATAGATATTATTCAAGTCTGA
This sequence comes from Ylistrum balloti, assembly GCF_031769215.1. Classification (NCBI taxonomy): domain Eukaryota; kingdom Metazoa; phylum Mollusca; class Bivalvia; order Pectinida; family Pectinidae; genus Ylistrum; species Ylistrum balloti. Next base: position 16,231 of record NW_026782005.1, on the reverse strand, counting down.
ATACGTATTTTGTGTAATGATTTAACAGCAATTCAAGTAATTACTATGTTGTACATATACCATCTTCTTATTTGTTTATTGCTCAGAGTACTTTTTAATAAAAAACAAATGTCGTTTTTTATAATAATTTTATTAATTATTTAAATAATTATTTCATTGATGTTGAAAATAATTTCAATGTTTAAATAATTTATTTTCATACATCACGATGTCAAGTACTTCCGATGAAAATCGATTACAGATTCCTTACTTGATTAATTGATCGAACATCTCAAACAAGTGATACTCGATGAACTCGATTAATCGGAACAACACTATTGTAACCCCTGGAGTATCCAGGATGAATTTGTAAATACTACATTGTCTAATTAATCCTATTGATATGACATGTTTACCTTAAAAATTTAGGTTTGGTGAGATGCATGGGAATTCTGTTTCGATGTATACATTGGCAACCACGAAGGATGGAAACTTGGAGAATCGAGCCCATGTCATCAACATCGACGAAATCATGGAGAAGGAACGAGAACGACATAATCAGATGGTATTGCTTTTAGATAATTTACAGAGTTTATGATCATATCTGATTCACATGTTGAATAGATGAAATGCCTTTTAAAGCAATTAGCTGGTTGGAAATTGAAATATATCAATTTATGCTCCACGAAATTTTCAGGGGAGCATATAGTCACCACTTTGTCCACAACTTAACAAGGATCATAAAATTTTGTATACGTTTGTCATTCTAAGGGATGTGCAGTGCACCAAATTAAGGGCTCTTGACCTCTCAATTACAGAGTTATTGCCCTTTGTTAAAATTTCATGCCTCCAGTGTAACTTTGCTTTGCAATTAATGTAGGATAATGAAACTTGGTGGATACATTGATCATACTACGACAATGTGCAGTACCACATATAGAGCCTACAACCCCTTAACCGAATTCCCGCCCTTTGATAAAATCTTGTGTACTGTATACAGTATACTGTGTACAGTTCAAAGAATTTTTACAGGTCCAAATTTTGAGAACAAACAAATACAATACTGTAAATGTCTGGTCAGTTTAAATTCAAACATGTGACTTTTTTCCTTGAGAACAATAATTTTCTGTCTGGTGCAAGTTCTTTCTATTCTTGTTTCAGTAACACATTCTTAGATTGTGACTGTTTAACTACTGATTCTAGAGATATTGGGATCAGAATAATGGCTCCATGTGGTCACTGTTCATGTTGACGGTAAAGGCTGCAGGTAGCAGATTGTCAATGACAATGATTTCTACAGTTGGTCTATGTAGTATGTGTTTCTCTATACATTTTGATAGGGTTATCATGCCAAGACTCTATTTATTACGTCAAAAAAATTATATGTAAACGCCAATGAAATGAGTTTTGATAATCATCAATATTGAACTGTAAATCTAAATCCACACTCCCCAAATTGATATGTCGGTGTTAACTTCTATCTATACACAATCACAAGCAGACTTGCTTATTTTTGGGTCTTCAGTTTCTGTAGAACAAAATAAAAAAAATCTTTACAGTCAGTAAGCTGATGAGCGTTTCAAACAATCATCATAATATCTTATTTTTCAATATTTCGCACAAGACATTGTCTTTACCAATTGGTTTCTGCATTTTTAACACTTTTATTGTTTATAAACACTTCAAGTTTGGGCAATGTTGACTTTGATATTTCACATTGTAATTTATTTAAACAAGCATAATTTGGTTTAATTTGAACAAGTTTAACTATTTTCAGTTTCAATTGAACATGTAAAGGGAGAGAGCTGCTCTTTAAAACAAATGACAGCTTACACGTTGTCGCAGGGCCTCGTATCCTGCTACTTCCTTTCCCTGGACACCTGTCCTGGTATAACACAGACTGGTGATATCCTATCAAGGCCCCTGTCCTCATGACTGTGGGTGTGGGTCTCCCATCATAGTCATTCTCATATGGCCCTGTCTACATATATACCTGTCCTATGACCTTGTCTGTTGTTGTCCTCCTATAGGTAAATGTACTCATATGACCCTGTCTGTTGTTGTCCTCCTATAGATAAGTGTACTCACATGACCTTGTCTGTTGTTATCCTCCTATAGGTAAATGTACTCATATGACCCTGTCTGTTGTTGTCCTCCTATAGATAAGTGTACTCACATGACCTTATCTGTTGTTATCCTCCTATAGGTAAATGAACTCATATGACCTTGTCTGTTGTCATACTATAGTTAAGTGTTCTCACCTGACCCTAACTGTTGTTGTCCCTCTTCACACCTGTCCTCACCTGACCCTGACTGGTATTGTCCCCCTACACATCTGTCCTCACCTGACCCTGTCTGTGTTGACCCCTACACACCTGTCCTCACCTGACCCTGTCTGTGTTGACCCCTACACATCTGTCCTCACCCGACCCTGACTGTTGTTGTCTCTATACCTGGTTGTTGACAAGTGTTGGGTGTCCCCCTATACAGCTGGCCTATGTACTCAGCTGTTAGTGTTACCCTAGCCACTCATCCTTATGACTCTGGCTGTTGACAAGTGTTGAGTGTCCCCCTAGCCACCCGTCCTTATGACCCTGGCTGTTGACAAGTGTTGGGTGTCCCCCTAGCCACCCATCCTTATGACCCTGGCTGTTGACAAGTGTTGGGTGTCCCCTATACAGCTGGCCTATGTACTCAGCTGTTAGTGTCCCCCTAGCCACCCATCCTTATGACCCTGGCTCTTGAAGCCATCTGTCCAATGATGCTGTTGTTGTCCTTACATGCACTGATTTAGCAGTCTGCAAATGACAAAAAACAGATTTCATTTGATGGATGAGAAGCTAAAGAAGGTACATTTGAATTTTCATATTTCATTCAAAGCCATTATGATTTGTAATATAATCTCTTGCTTGAATTACTTTTGGAAAATGAACCTCTATTATTGTACCCATTAAAGGTTTTACAAGTGATGTGAAAATTGTTTGTTGTAGGTGAACATTGTAACTACCCGTAGTACGTCACAGGGTCGTCCTCAGCAGTTCTCCCGTGGGCTTTACTATGGCAAGTCGGCCAACTTCTACAGCAAGCACCAGCACAATTTCTACAACAATCAATCCTTTAGCTCAAAGTTCCGTCAGCGTCCAGCATCAGCGGAGGAGCTGCAGGTGAATGGAAAACGCGTCTCTCCTGATCATGTCAACGAAGTGCGACAGCAATTCATGGATCAGGTGAATAATGCGGCAGGGAAATCAACGGTGTCGTCACCAGTGAAACAGTCGCCCACAAAGTCAAAGGAAAACACGAGCAATGTGAATAAAGCCAAGGAGAACCAGAATAGTACTATAAAAACAGGTGAGAATTTGAATAAAACCAAAGCTCCAGGTGGAACCACTGTGACTAATGAGGACAAGAAAAAAGTCAGTGGTACATTGGTTACTAAGGCAAAAACATCAGATGTTTCATCATCTGTCACAGCAACAACCGCATCATCGTCAAGCTCATCAACGTCATTATCACCCTCGGTTTCATCATCGTCTGCACCAGGGAGCTACAGTCAAGGACAGAAACGACCTGAAAACAAGGCAAGGAGTAATGGCGCGTATCCTGGCAACACAGCATCATCTAACACCACCCATAACAAAGGCAGCTACCATGGCAACGGAAACTACCAAAAATCTTACCATAGCAAGGGAGATAACTACCATTGGAATAAAGGCAGCTCAAATGGAAATGGTGGAGCAAAGCATGCTCCGAAGTTCCACTGAAACAGTATTTGATATAGAAGTGTTTATTTATAGAAGGGTTTGCATGATGTGATAAAAGTTTTTTTTGTGTCCAGTTCAATTTTTTAAATTGATAGTTTTCTTTGGCTAAATTGTTTTTATGATTGGAATTTTTTTGATCAAATGAGATTCATCTAAGCTTGACAATGTGACATTGGCTGTGATTGGTCAAGTTTGATATGTGACATTGGCTGTGATTGGTCAGGTATGATGTAAAGCTGTGATGGATTGTTCATTTGGTTAAATTTGATCATTGTATGGTCTGTGAATTGCTAATATTAACATGCAAATATCCAAAAAAATTAATCTTGAAATAATTTTATTGAAGTTTTGAATATTTAAAAAAATATGCATGTAGTAGAAAATTACTACTGCTTTTGACTGAAATTCTGTTTTGAAAGAAGTGTTGTCTTCAATTTTTGTATATGTAACAAAATATGCATTGAATGGTATTTTTTCATATTTTTGTTTCAACCATCTCTTTTCTTGGAATCGATGAAATTTGTGTACCTTAAAAGCCTAAATACATTGAATGATGTTCTTGGAATCAATGAAATTTGTGTACCTTAAAATCCTAAATGCATTGAATGATGTTCTTGGAATCAATGAAATTTGTGTACCTTAAAAGCCTAAATGCATTGAATGATGTTCTTGGAATCAATGAAATTTGTGTACCTTAAAAGCCTAAATGCATTGAATGATGTTCTTGGAATCAATGAAATTTGTGTACCTTAAAAGCCTAAATGCATTGAATGATGTTCTTGGAATCAATGAAATTTGTGTACCTTAAAAGCCTAAATGCATTGAATGATGTTCTTGGAATCAATGAAATTTGTGTACCTTAAAAGCCTAAATGCATTGAATGATGTTCTTGGAATCAATGAAATTTGTGTACCTTAAAAGCCTAAATACATTGAATGATGTTCTTGGAATCAATGAAATTTGTGTACCTTAAAAGCCTAAATGCATTGAATGATGTTCTTGGAATCAATGAAATTTGTGTACCTTAAAAGCCTAAATACATTGAATGATGTTCTTGGAATCAATGAAATTTGTGTACCTTAAAAGCCTAAATACATTGAATGATGTTCTTGGAATCAATGAAATTTGTGTACCTTAAAAGCCTAAATGCATTGAATGATGGCCTATTTAATGATCTTTCAGCAGAGACTCACTAGCTTCCTACTTCTGTCACTATAGTGGTTGTTGTAACGATAATTTAACAATATTTCTGCTGTTGTTTATCATTACATATAGCTTGCAGGGTTTTCCATAATTTTGTTAGTAGTAGGCTGTGTAGTGAAAGTAGGAGGCTGGCCTGCTGTGTACGTGTAGTCGTGTACGGAACATTATTACTAAAGTGGATTGGTGTAGGCGGCCAAATGATCAAAGTAGCCGGTCAGATTGGCCGGCGACCAGCTCTTATGGAAAACCCTGAGCTTGTATGATATGCTGTTTAAAGTGTTACTTATATATATATCTGGGCTTGTAATCCAGGAGAGTTTGTTTGGACGGCATTTCCATATCACTTACTGACCAGTGTCAAAGTTATTTTTCTGTAATCTCAAGGATTTGATAGAGACATTCCGTATAAAAAATGTGTCTCTTTAATAATTGGAATATAACTTTCTGACCAACTTAATACTTCAGTCAGGGGGGTTGGGGGATAGGGATTGTGTAAAGAATCGGAATCCCATTGAAATGAAAAAATAATAGTGATAATAAAAAAGACAATGTGAGAGAAATAAAATAGATTTTTTTATGGAGCAATCTGTTGAAGTAGCCATAAACTCAGGGAACTGTTGCAAGGTATTTGTATCAAAGTGTTCACATCAATATTTGGTGCATTCAGTGCTCGTAGAAATGTGCAGGATGATTCATTAAATTGGTGCATTTTGGTTCTATATCCTGTGAGACATCCCAGTTGATTTACATGGGAAGGTTACATATTTCATTTTCTTAATTATCCCAAATCAATTTTTGAACAAAGCAATATCATTCGCATTCAGTATATAGACCATTCACACTTGTTGGTATGTTTCACTTCCTCAAGGCATCATATAAAGTGTTCATTGATTCAATTGTCTCTAGCTCAAGTGTGATAAATAGCAAGACAAACCCTAAATGTCTCATTTTCTTGAACTTTATTAATTTGAAGATCAAAATGATCATTACAGAAAATTGTTACTTTCCAGCTTTGTCAAGGTATAATACAATCATAGTCTGACCAATGGTAGAAGAGTCATTGCTGGAATATCACTCATTTGGCAACCATGGTTTTCATATTTCTCTCTCCCCACCCCCCACCCCCCTTTTTTTTTTTTTTTTTTTTTTCATTGATACAGTTGTATCTCATGAACTAGGATTCTGGAGAAGAGAAAGATCTGTATTTTGCAATAGATTGCTATGTAGAATAGTCCTGCTTCAAGGTGACCAGTTTTTGTCTGGGGACCAAAATCAAAAGAGATGCATTTACTGGACAAGTGATAGATATGTCCTTTAATATGATTTTTTTTTTAAATTTTGCATTTAACATAACTTTATACCTAGAAAAATGATAAATACCAGGTACTTTATAATAGAGTGGTGCATTTATTTTCATTTTTGATAACTTTGGATTTGCAATCTCCTCAAGCTGTATTCCATTACTTGGTCATATTTCAAGTAAAATGTATGTTTTTCTCTTTTTTTTTTAAAGTTTTTGAAAACCAAATTTCATATCAAAATTTGTATGAAAAATTGAATACCATCCTTTTGCTATTTAATGTGAATGATTTATTGATAATATATAACAATGTAGAGATGTTACATTCTATTTCTATTGTCAGTCTAGAAAAAATTCATTGTCAACACAGGAACAGATATATGTAATTATATAAATATGTACAATGTAATTGATGTGGACCAATCTTGCCTATTGCCCCTCTTTGGGCCAAAGTGGAATGGTCCCTCTAATAGAATATGATGTGGAATGGAAATAATACTGGGCGTACTAGAGGTGAAAGTAAATAATGTCGATATTTGAACTTGTATACCAATCACCACAACCTTTGACCCTAATCTAGCAAGGGAGTTAAATATTGATAACTTCTTTTAAATTGGTGTCTGTGCAGTAGGGACCCGAAAAATATTGACTTAGCCTTACTATTACAAGTGTCTATGTTGACCCCATGAGGTCAAGTGAATTCCTGAGTGTAAGTTACATCACCCAGTGCAAGGATTACTGCTTCTTTATCAAGAGTTAGAAATTCAATACAGAAATCAAGATGTGATGGCGACGTAAACAAAACACGACCTCTAACAGAAGACTCTATATAAAACTCTATATGTACTAGTTTGTTGTGATGGCGACGTAAACAAAACACGACCTCTAACAGAAGACTCTATATAAAACTCTATATGTACTAGTTTGTTGTGATGGCGACGTAAACAAAACACGACCTCTAACAGAAGACTCTATATAAAACTCTATATGTACTAGTTTGTTGTGATGGCGACGTAAACAAAACACGACCTCTAACAGAAGACTCTATATAAAACTCTATATGTACTAGTTTGTTGTGATGGCGACGTAAACAAAACACGACCTCTAACAGAAGACTCTATATAAAACTCTATATGTACTAGTTTGTTGTGATGGCGACGTAAACAAAACACGACCTCTAACAGAAGACTCTATATAAAACTCTATATGTACTAGTTTGTTGTGATGGCGACGTAAACAAAACACGACCTCTAACAGAAGACTCTATATAAAACTCTATATGTACTAGTTTGTTGTGATGGCGACGTAAACAAAACACGACCTCTAACAGAAGACTCTATATAAAACTCTATATGTACTAGTTTGTTGTGATGGCGACGTAAACAAAACACGACCTCTAACAGAAGACTCTATATAAAACTCTATATGTACTAGTTTGTTGTGATGGCGACGTAAACAAAACACGACCTCTAACAGAAGACTATAAAACTCTATATGTACTAGTTTGTTGTGATGGCGACGTAAACAAAACACGACCTCTAACAGAAGACTATAAAACTCTATATGTACTAGTGTATTGATTAATTTATGGTATATTTTTGATAAGATAATAAGTAACAGCAGAACACACAAATAGTGGTGACCTCTGAGCAGTTTTTCTGGGATTTCTTGGGGTGAGTCTAGAGCAACGTTTACAAAATTTTGACAAGTTACAAAGATAATAGCGGGTACTCAAAATTTGAGCAAATCTTTAAGGAAAGGCATGAATCCAGGAGTCAACTATCGGAGTCCTGGAAATCACTGACCACCTGGAAACATGATGGGGAGACCATCTGTCTATAGATATTGTAACATCCTCTTGTGATACACGAGTTATGAATTTTACCTCAGTGAGAGTTGATAACTATTGTGATGAAATATTTTGATATTTTATAAAGGCTTTGACACTTATGTAAATGAATGTTTATGATTTAAACCAGTAGATTGTGATATGTTTGTATTTTTGGGATATTGTATTAATTTGAATTAGCATTAATATTGTGATAGTGTTTCTTACCTATATTTATAATTTGTTAGATTACCAATATTCGTTAGCAATCCCAATCAATTAATCTACTGCTCCTAAGTATGAAGTTTAATTTAATAATGTTCTGAAGTGTTCAGATTGGAAGGCTTTTTTTAAAAATCTGCTGACAATGTGCTATTTAACTTTGGTGTTATTGTGAAAGTGGAAATAGCTGCTTATCATGGACTTCATTTTGTGATTTGTATAACATGAAATGTTCGTATTGTTGAAAATTTTTTTATGCTTGCTGGAACTTTTCGTGGTTATATTTATTGCTGCCTTGTTATTCTTGTGGCTAGACAAACCACGAAAATAAAATGTAATGAACAAGATAACAAAATAACATGTACATTAATGTGATTTTGAAAGGCTGTGTATAACTGAAACCATGAAGTAATGGACCCTAGGACATTTCATATTATACAGAATACAATGAGAAATGATTTAATCCCAGTGTGCTTTGTTTGGTTCATTAGCAGCAGGGTCTTAAGAACTGAAAATATTTGATGTTTAAATACCAGGCAAGGTTGATAGCTAGTGTATGGGTTGATTAGATTGGGTATAATCATATTTCCCACATAATTGTGCTTTTTTGTGGTATAATTATATTTTCCCCCATAATTGTGCTTTTTTGTGGTATAATTATATTTCCCACATAATTGTGCTTTTTTGTGGTATAATTATATTTTCCCCCATAATTGTGCTTTTTTGTTGCCATAAATGCTGTTGTATTCAGATTTTGTCAAATGTTGTTTGTTAATGCATGCATGTTAAGATCATTCATCATAGTGGCTCTGTAGGAGGCCGACCATTTTCACGGGAACTGCCATCATTATTTTCAAATCACCCAGATCAAAAGTGCTATCCATTTATCTTTTTTATATATTTGAGGAGTTAAAACCAAACATTTGCATTCCCAACCATATCTTTAAGTACACTGTACAGAAATACTTAAAAATCATTACCACGAGATAGAAGTTATCATTTTGATATATATACACAGCCAAAGGATGATATATCTGGGTGAATTAGTATATATATTGCATATTAAACTAAATATATAGACTATGCTCAGTATGGAATGAATAGAATGAGAAATGATATATGCTGTATAGGGAAACTTTCATCGCATGTGAACTTTTGTCTCTGTTCCACCTTTGTCATTAGTTTGAAAATATTAGAGGGCTAAAGTTTGATGGTAAAAGATTTATTTTGTCCAGTAAGAGATTAACACTGGGCCGAAACAAGTTGAAGAAAAACTACATGGCTGTTTCCCAGTATATGGTATATTCATTGATCAATCTACATTTTCAGTTTTGTTGCTAAAAGCAGTGGGTTCCTTAATGTAAGATTTAAGAATGTCTTGAGAATTTTTGAGCTTGTACTCGGGACTCCTAACTAGATTTGTCCTTGTTTATTAACCTTACTACTAGTTGCTGACCATATTATTTAAATTGCATTTAATTTCTGACATTTTGTTGCCACTCAACAATCGTTTTGTATTTGTGTTTTGGTCGGAAACTGATGCCAACCTTCTGATGATCAGGGTCAGTACCAAATTTATGTTAATTTATTTGTAAGTTGATTTTTGTTTGAATTTCTATTTAATCATTTGGAATTTATTAAAATAAAACATCTGTTTTTAATAAGAATGGATAGTTAATCATGCTTTTAATTTGTGTGCAATGATTATAGAATTTGTTACATAATTAGTGATGTTTTGAAAGATGTGATATGAGTATAATTAATTCGCAATGCTGAATTTTATTGTTGGGATTTTTTTCCTCGGAAAATTTTTGGATGTATTGAATAGATAACTGTTGTATTTGTGTGACCAAAAATGCAAAAGCTATTTTGTCATCATTAATTTTTGTATTGAAAAACGAATAAGGAACATGAAATCGGAGAATGTTTTTCTATGTGTTGTAGTTAAAAGTTAAAAATGGAAATAAGATTTTCTTTATTAAATCTTGCTGTATTACTAATGAATATTTAATGTACAATTATTAATATGATAATGTAGTAAGCAACAGAAAACGATCAGAGTCGTCTCCCTTGTTGAATATCATGATAAAATTAGTTTTTGATTTGGGGTTCAAATTTGGAATATTTTTTGCCACCTGAAATTACTATGCACAGGCACTTTTTCATAGATAGATTATAGTATTCTTGAAATCATGTAATTCTGAAAGTTTTTGTCAGGATTAATTTCTGGATGCAGAGTACCAACTAAATCAATGGAAAAGAAACCCAAAATGAAAATTAATCATTTTACCATATATGGAAGTTGGTGAAGATTACCACCTTTACTATTTAGTCAGTTCTGTGGTTGAGGTTGGTTCAGTCAGCTTGTCAATGTTTGTTTTGTAATTATTATACAGAGGCAGATTATTGATCAATTTGGCCAATCAGAATGTTGGAAAACTATTTTTGGCCAATCAGAATGTTGGAAAACTATTTTTGGCCAATCAGAATGTTGGAAAATATTTTTGCACCTTACATATCAAAATTTATATATATCTATATATATATGTTATTGACGTTATGATACAAGATACTGCAACAGTGGTTCACTATCAAGATCACATAGTAAAGCAAAGATGATTTGGTGTCAGAATGTGGTTTAATATTTCCAAGGTTTGTATTAGATATATATATTATTTAGCTTTGTGTTGACAATAATTCAGGGTATAGTTTAGTATATTTTGATACTGTGTAATGATACCTTTGTCGTGTTTATAGTCACATGACTTTTTATAGGATTGTCGGTGAAACAGAGTTATGTAGGAAAGATGTATGTAGAAATAGCTGTGTATTTTTTAAGATGCTGGTAACCAGTAGCAATAGGGAAGACAAGTTGTCCTGACTTTTCCCTACAAAGAACCAAACAACACACATCTTCCACCTATGTAAATTAGTGTGTTTTAACATTATATCATGATATGTTTCATGATGTTATCAGTTGGTAACATTATAATGAGATAAAGTAATGAAAGGAAAAGCGTATAATCAGCCATAACAGATTTTTTCAACAACCAGTATTTCAGACTTTTTCCAGTTCCTGTTACTTCTTGTGTTGACCTATACTTTCCATGGTGTAAGAAAAATGTAAAGATATCAGTGTACTGTTTTTCTTTTATTCAGCGACTTAAATTTTGAAATACAGAAAATGTTAAAAGTTTATCAAAAAGTAGTATATTTACCCAGGTGATCCTTATATACAGATAATTGTTATAGAGAGGTAACATGTTTTTACTGTGTTAGAGTTGAACTTGTATTGGGGATTAATAGACTTGTTATAGATGTGGCCTTTTTAAATAGGAACGTGCAATGTTCAAATGGCCTTTACAGGTAATAGCTGTGAAGCTTGGTAATTGTAGTATTAAGTGGCCTTTATAAGCAGGTAGTTGACAGTCGCATATAACAGGAGGATGGTTTACACATTTTATAGTATATTTCATCTGGTTCATAACCTACAATAGATTTCACAAATAAGTTCTAAATATTGAAAAAAATAATTTATGATAATCAGGCAAGTGTAAATTTGTTTATCTGGCATCAATTTGATTTTATTTGTGGTTTATCTTCTATTGATAGGATGGCTAGTAGGGCTACATACACAATGATTTTCTCTTTCAGAGTATATGCTTAAAAACCAGCAGCATTACAACATTTGTTTTAAGGGAATATGACTTCAGTTTTCAGGCCTTAGCCTGAATTTTATTGTCATGGAGAAATATTTCTTGGTGAGAATTAGATAACAGTATTTTTTCTTTCACTGAGCAATACTGTATTCAATGTTTACATAAATTTATCAATTATTTGTAAATCATGTTAATATTGATTCAAAGGTTTCTATTTTTTTGCTGTTTTTGATGTTTGAATGTATTCACAAAGAATGAGGTATAAACTTAAAATCCATTCCATCCATCAAAATTCCAACAAAAAATCTCTAAAAAAATCTCTTATATTTCTTTGACTGGAATATAATGGCATTTAAACATGACTTTTGCAAACATTTAAAATTATATTAAAATCAGATGGGACCTTCTCTTGACTACTGTATATATAGATATATTCCATGGAAGACGAATTACCTACATTAACGGACCGTAGCATAAACTTACCATTATATACTATATAAGTAAAACCTTGGAAAGTATATGCTCTTTTCTAACTTACATGTACATGTCCATTTCAAATGGTTCCTTATGGAATAAAGAAAACAATATTAATCCATGTCTTGTAAGAGGAAACACAGACTGTTAGTGTCTTTACCTGTGTAACTCTGTATCTCAAACCCATGCATGTGTTTGCCTATTGTGATATTTTGAAAAAAATGTCGAAATATTACCACAGATTTTGTTCTAATTAAGATAAATTCTTTTAAAGGTAAACAGTGTTTCTTGTTTCTTTTCATATATATATATAAACATAGATAAGAAAATAAAACGAAAGCAGTGCCCTGTGTTTCTGAAAGAGAATTTTAAGTTGGAGACAAGTTTTCCCAACTCTAGTAATGCTTAATGTAAAAAATTCTGGTCGAGTTACCTCCCATTGAAGGCTTGATCAAGTTCAAAGCTTGATTAGACCGTGGTAAGTGACAAAATTTGGAAAAGTTTCTACTGAACAAGGAATCTTAAAGCTGCGGAATGATAAATGTTTAATTCATATTTAAAAAAAACTTAGATAATGGAGAATTTCAGTTTATTTCAATTATTGCTCATCTCAATCCGGTTTCTAAAAATTAAAGTAAAAATCACTTGTTTGCTGTGACCAAACAACAAAAAAACTTAACCTGAATAATATTCCTGATAAACATTCCGGTGTCAGTATGCTTCCTTCCTTGGTGACAGCATCACTAACTTTTTCCGGTCTGTCCAGTTTCCGGTACTGGAGTGTACCTGGTATTCTTCAGGGGGGTCATTTTAAACCTGTAGCCGACATGTAGACTGATTTGAATCTTTATGATACTCTTAACTTTGATTATACCACACAGTCAAATCATCTTCAACCCTCGTGAGATGCTGGGAGTCCAACCCAAGCTATAAGATTGTACAAAACAAAAAAATGAATAACAAACTGCATCATACAGCTGTTTCGTCCTTCTAAGACTGGTCAATGATGTTACATCATACAACTGTTTCGTCCTTCTAGGACTCATCAGTGATGTTACATCATACAGCTGTTTCGTCCTTCTAGGACTCATCAGTGATGTTTCATCATACAGCTGTTTCGTCCTTCTAGGACTCATCAGTGCTGTTTCATCATACAGCTGTTTCGTCCTTCTAGGACTCATCAGTGATGTTTCATCATACAACTGTTTCGTCCTTCAGGTACCTTAAGTGGTAAAACTACATGTTACATATATTGTAAAGATAAGATTTTTGGACACCGAGGTGTATTTTCATATTAGAGGAAACTGAGAATTTTTTTGATTCTGAAAAGTATCATAACTAAAATATACTTCGTTGTCGTTTATTTATTCTTTTTTGCTGAGACCACCCGGTCCCAATTTAGTGATGCAGCAAGATTGCATGATATATTGTTGTAGATTGTAGACCTACAACAAATAGATTGTCTCTGTTAAAATGTTGGAGACCTTAGCTGTGTAATTCCCTAATATGTCTGTCGTGTCAGGCATTGACCAAAGCCTGCCGTATCAGCAAATAGTTACTATGTATCTATAGTTACTATAACAATTTCATATTAACACGGATGATAGTTACAATGTATCTATTGTTACTATAACAATGCCATATTAATACGGATGATAGTTACAATGTATCTATTGTTACTATAACAATGTCATATTAACACGGATGATAGTTACAATGTATCTATAGTTACAATGTATCTACAGTTACTATAACAATGTCATATTAACACGGATGATAGTTACAATGTATCTATAGTTACAATGTATCTATAGTTACTATAACAATGTCATATTAATACGGATGATAGTTACAATGTATCTATAGTTACAATGTATCTATAGTTACTATAACAATGTCATATTAACACGGAGGATAGTTACAATGTATCTATAGTTACAATGTATCTATAGTTACTATAACAATGTCATATTAACACGGAGGATAGTTACAATGTATGTTTAGTTACTATAACAATGTCATATTAACACGGAGGATAGTTACAATGTATGTTTAGTTACTATAACAATGTCATATTAACACCGATGATAAAAAAAGTTATATAAATTTTCGCGGGTCCTTTTCTATGATTTTTTGTAATGTTGAGATAGCATTTCAAATGTTGAAAACATTCGTGGACACTACATCATTTTATATGCCAATTTTCGACAAAACACAGGGTTTCAAATGATACAGGTTGAAATTTTCGAAAGTTTTACGGCCGTTATCATTGAGATATATTCTATGTCTTTGTTCGATATAAGCTGGATGTGTTTCATGCTCATTTGCTTGCCTGTTGGTTTGTTGTATACTTTCTTCTCATTCGAGAACGTGACATTGATTACTTGAATTAACCAAGGTTTACATGACAGGTGTGGTCGATGAAGCTGGAGACGCTTACACTTTTGGAACACATGATGTTGTTCTCCCTGTACTTTTGCAAGATCCTCCGTCAGAGGCGTAGCAATAATGTATGCTTGTATGCTTAAACATACACTCGAATTCCATTGAGATATATTTGCCCTACTTTTTTAACCTTACTTCGCCCTTGGGTCCTCTCTTGAAAGCATACACTCTTAAAAATGTTTTGCTACGCCACTGTCCGTGTAAACCTTTTTCTGTGATTAAAATTATGTTCTCATGTTGGTATTTTCTTGTTTCTATCGGGACAGCAGACTAGTCGTCAATATTTGAAATATTTAAAATATATACCTATCACACAACTTAAACAACCTTCTATACTCAAACGGATGCTAAAGTTTATAATCTTCTGAGTTTTATTTCTAGTTTCTGTTACAGATTTGTCTATCAGTATTCCAGGGCAATTTCACAAACATTCAAAATATCTCGGATTACAGGTGTCTTGTTTTATTGGTGTGTACATATGCGTAAGCCTATATATTCCGGCGATAATATTATTCGCGCTGAAAATTATATTCTGAAAT
Organism: Ylistrum balloti; assembly: GCF_031769215.1. Lineage (NCBI taxonomy): Eukaryota > Metazoa > Mollusca > Bivalvia > Pectinida > Pectinidae > Ylistrum > Ylistrum balloti. The sequence continues at coordinate 818 of NW_026782005.1, read as the reverse complement.
GTGTCTGAGCGTTCGTTTTTAGGATAAACGTACTCAGTACGCATAGCCTATTGCGACGGCCTTTCAGACAAAATTTACCGATCCTGGCCTTCTCATTGGCTGAAATATCGAAAAGAGTTAGAGCTCTCTAGCGGCAATTTTCTGCGTAAATAATGCCGCGATTTTCAAATCGCTATTTTAAAAGCATCCAAAATTAGTTTATTTTTTTAAAAATAACAATGCGATTACTATATATTTCAAAAAAAGAAGCACAGTGTGGTTGAACTATTGATAAATTTTGAACAATATATTTTACGAAATTCTCGACATGACGTAAGCGCACAGAACACTACGTGCGAGTTGGCGCCATGATAAGAAGCTAGTCTGGGGGCTTGCAGCACTTATAAACAAACAAAACTTACAAACAGAACATCAATTTTTCTTTAATCCTTGTCGTTGTGGCAAGATCGTCTTAATATATAACATCACTTTACCTCATTAGACGTCACAAAATTGGACTGTTCATCCTACGCGCACACCCGCCGATATGACACTTTTTATGCTAAGAGCATTTTCAATGCTCTTCAGCATGTTGCTATCGCCCCTGAGGCTGAGTATCAAGTACTTCGTTTTCATTGGTTCATAAATCGAAAGTTTACTCCTACTCCATCTGCCGGACATTACCGTAATCATTGGATTATCGCCCCTACAAGTTGCTGATGCTAGTCATTAAATGAAACAACCTTATCGACATTTTCTTCATTACCTGTACATCAAGAAAATGTTTTGTGTTGTGTATTAATGATAATCAGACATCGAAATTTGTAAATACAATGACA